>NC_056748.1:815749445-815939445 GCF_019279795.1 Protopterus annectens | reverse complement strand
GACACTAACCACGCAGCGACCTGCCTGGATTCCTAGTGAAAATGTGCTGGTTTGCAAATTGCTTTTCAAGTTGGCAGTCAGACTGTATAACCAGTGCTCCTATTAAAGGTGACTTAAAACTTTTGTTGTCAAAAATGTCATCTCAATTTGCACACAGAATTAATTGTCATTGGCTACACTGACTAACATTGAATATGTACTTACACATTAAATAAAGTCTATAACATGAATAATGCCAAGTTTGCCATAAAATGTTATACTATATGGTAAGGAAGGACACCATATATCAGTTTTTAAGTGATTTGCTATGGTCTTGTCTTCTTCATTTAGAGCTATGTGTTAGAATTTGTTAATCACTTAAAGCTTCAGTTATAACATTTAGTTTTCCTCTGCTAAAGGAACATCACAGTAGGTGGGAGGGGAGGTTAAAATTTCTAGTTTCACCTTGATGATGTACTGAAAAGAGGTGAAAATTGCCTCATTGTCCTTGACAAGGCATTGGCATCAGAGGTTCATTATGCATGTCTGAGGGATTCCCTTACTATGATTACATCTGTGAAAGATTACAATTTTAGTACATGAGAAGTTGTAGATAAGACATTATTGATGTGGTATGGCTTTATAGGTGGTACAGCATGGTTTGGATTTCCTACAGGATATGTGGATCAGTTGAGAGCCCACAGTCAGAGAGAAAGCTTGGAGTTTAGTACAATACCTTTATATGACTATTTTTGAAGAATGAGCTGTATTGGTATTGTGAAAGGAAAAACAGTCCTTTTGAGCTATGTGCTAGGGATAATGGCTATGTTTTGTTATATTTTTGCTAGTTAGGGTTTTAAGAAGGTAATTTGAAAGATACAATGTTTGTAGAAGACATTGGCTACCAAAGACTGAGGGAAGCAGATACATTCCTGATAGCTGCTGGATATTACTAGTAAGTGTAACTTTTTATTTTTGCGAGGCTGATGACTGAATTGTATCACTGACAATGCTGTACTGTGTGTACATATTGAGAAAGGGGTTATGATTATGTTTTTGGCATACTTTTTTCTCAATGTTTTATGAGTATGGATTGCAATGGTTTATAGTATTGGTGTTATGTATTAGTTTACACGTTTCTTTAAACTGTGGTGTGGGGGAGACAGTCATTGGCATGTGGATAGGATTTGCCTGCTTTTTGGCTCACTTTGATTTCATGTTTTTATTGAATATGTTACAATGGATCAGTTTTTCGAACAGGTGGTAGGATTTGCCCGCTTTTTGGCTCACTTTGATTTCATGTTTTTATTGAATATGTTACAGTGGATCAGTTTTTCTAACAGGTGGGAAGTGACTATTTTCTTATTTATATGTACGTGTGTGCATAGAAGAAATGTTTCTGCAAATGTGTATACATGTTTGTGTGTCTAGCTGTCAGATCAGTCTGTTCTTGTTTGAGGGTAACAGACAGGAATGCAAATGATCACCAGTATCTTCCTAATGAGGTTCTTAACATATGTGCAGCACATAGCAACATAGGAGCAATAGTAGGCAACTGATCACGGGGGCCATAAGATACTTAGTCATTGACAAGGACTTGCCAGCCTGGCAAAACCTAGGTACCTAGTTGCATAATCTAAAATCATTAGCATTTTACTCTTAATATTAACTTGAGACATTGACAGAATAAGAGAATGTGAATTAATAGACATTTTCTGAAGTAAAAGAAGTCTATAACTCTAATTATTGTCATTATTTAGTAGCGTTGTCGCCTCACAGTTAGACGTTGCCCGTTCAATTCTCAGTTGGAGCATCTTCTGTGTAGCGACATGCGTGAATGGGCGTTCCTTCGTTGAAGGTTGTGCATTAGGCCCGGCAAGCCAGTACATAAAAATCTACTGCCAATCATTAACGGACCGGAGTTCCGCTGTGGCGACCCCTAACCGGGAAAAGCCGAAAGACACAAATACAAACAAATTTATTAAGTGTAATTCACCACATTTTCTGCAAAAGTCTCCAATTTCTGGAGGGATTAAAAGGGGCAGAGCTAAAATCAGTCAAAAGTATGGACATCCCAGGAAATCAGAGACAGTTGAGAGGTATGCATAGAGGTGCCACTTCAGGTCTCGGGGTTTCTTAAACTCTTCAGTTACATGGTGCACAGGAAGATGGAATCAGAGACAATCAGCCTAAGCAGTGGAAGGCACAGTTGTGTTTATATTTGTATGTCAAATTTCAGATATATCCACACTAATGAATGAATATCATAACTGCAACCTGAATTTGTCTGGTAATGATGTAGGATTTAATAATTTTGTCACCCTGTTATTTATTGTCATCTCATCTCACATCCATTTCCCACATAAGGAATGAGACTTCTATAATGAGTTTTGGATGTGAGACTGTGCCAAAGGCTTTAGACAGATAAATGAACACAGACAAATCTAGGTTACCTTTAGTTCTCTTTTGATTAATGTTGGTAAAGATAAATAGGGCAGTTGTAGTACCATGAAGGGATGAAAGCTGTGTTCAGTTTGGATAGAAGGTTGTAATTAGTAAGGTAGTTAACAAGCTGTATGTGGATACCTTTTACATGATTTTTGAAAGCAGTGCTTGAGTTACCCTCTTTATTAATAGGGATAATATAAGATGTTTTCCAGACTTCAGAAGCATAGTTTTCAATTGTATAACATTTAAATAGTATGAGGATAGGGACTGCAAATCAACTACAAATTTTAAATGTTCAGCTGGTAGGTTATCAGTAGCTGAGGTTGTTTACTTTAGCTTAAGTAATAGTTTTCTAATAGTAGGTCTAAAAGTTTTGGAATGTGAATGTCACTCTGTTATTGGCCAGTGAGTCTGGAGTATGGAGGTAGTTATTTGGAGTATCTTTGATTAAATATTTATAATAACCTATTCAAGTGGATGGCTGACTTACATATCTTTTTCTCTCCCCAAAACACTAAAGCTTACCCATAATTTAGAAAAATGTTGAGTATTACAATTACCAGGATCCTTACTGAGGTGCTATGAATGTCAAAATGTATTTATAAATTTATTTCCTATTTATTCACTGGGTAAGTGGACTGGTCTACTGAGCCTTTTCAGCCATGACCCAAGATCAAAGAACAAAATGCATCACAGTCTATAGGTTTATTGATTAGTACTAGGCTAGCTGCCCTTGTGGGCCATTTTAAGCCTAGCCAGTGAGGATGTTTTCTTTTGTGGTAACTGGTAGAGGGTATTTCCTTGGGAGTAACCAGTCATGATGGAGAGGTGAAATTTCTGCTGAATTTATCGGCCAGCAGATTTACTATATCTTCTGGCTGGGTATAGGTGGTGCCATCTACAACTAACTCTGCCCACTGTTGGGTGTTGCCCTTAAGACTGCAGACATAACTGAAAAATGCCTTATTGTTATCCCTTGTTTGGGAGGCTACTTTTGCCTCAAAGTTGGTTTGTGAGGACTTGACTAGTCCCCTGAGTTGCTTGTTTAGACTTATGAGAGAACCTTTGCCCTGTTGTGCACATCCTCTCCTACTCCTGCTTCTGAGCAGGATTTGTTTTTCTTTCTTTTGTTGTACAACCCATTTATACCAGGAGTCCACCAAGGTGGCTTGTTTTTGCAGATTAACTTAGGATTACTTTGGTCTGGTACTGCCATTTCTGTACAGCTGCTTATATGGTTGTACAGAACTCTTGTGTACACCTCTGCACAGGTCACCATATTTTCTGGATTTGAGGGAGCTAGGAAATTAGGTGTACCATCACTTAATAGGAGGTTCTTAGTCTTAGAAAAGTTTTTAAAGGTTCTGGGGTTAGGGTTCTAGCTTTATATTTATTTCAAAGTAGACTGCTTTGTGATCTGATGTAATCAGTGAGGACAAAGTCTAGAAATCTTTGAGCCTGCATGTTAGTGGTCATATAAGCTTTCCAGTAAATAAAGCGGTAATTTAGATCAGCAATGGGTATGGTGTTGGGCTGAATGGTAAGCTATCGCAGTACATTCAGATATGAGGTATGTTTTTTCTGGGTCATGGTGGTGGACCTGGAGCTTGCAAGGATATGGTAAGGGATTTTACCTATGGTTAGTTGGACATAGAGGAGCTCAAGTGTATCATATTGCCTGACCAGACTTGAAGTGTGCTTATCTTTCATGTAGATTGGTACACCTCCACCTTTTGTCCTTTCATGTGCAGTGGTTGGTCTGAATGTATAGAAGGCATTATACAGCCTTTGCACTATCAGGGTGCTTTTCTTGGCTTTGAACCATATTTCAGTAATTGCACAGATGCCATCATTTTCAGTGGGGGGGGTTGCTTCCAGGGAGTGTAGTTTCTTGTTGAGATCCTTAGCACTGAGCAGTAAAAACCTTAGCTTACCGTGAGTAGATTTTGCTAAGCTAGAAGGTTTATCTGTTTGACAATGCCTAAAAAAATGTAGTATGGGGGTGGATAATGATTTGGCCAATATCCAAAAGCCTAGTGGAGATAAGTGCAGACCACACTTGCAAAGTGGCGTGGCCTGTCATGCATGTTCTCCCAAGTTGACAAATATTGGGCCACCAGCAGTTAAGCCAATTATTAAAATCAATCATTTTCTGTTGGTATGGTGGAATCATCCTTGGAGAATGTAGAATTCTTCTCAATGCTAGGCTCATACCCACCTGCAACACATATTCTCAAAGCTCAATCATGTCTTTCTTCATATAGTCCAAAGAGGTATATCTCAGGTCATTAATACCTACATGCACTATGACTAAGTCATGCTGGTACTTGTGGTTTAGTGACCTAAGTGCTTGCATAATCTGGTGAATCCTGACCCCTGACAGATAATTAACTGTGGCCTTCTCCTTATTCAGCTCAGTGATAGTGACATCAGTGTGTCTCACAATGGAGTATCCTATGACCAGAATATTGGGTTGTGAGGTGTTCTTCCTTATGACCTCAGTAGCTGAGACATTATGTGGAGTAGTTTTATGTGTTATGGTGGGGGTTGGCTTGTTTATGTGCACATGGAGTTGCTAAGAACAGCATCTTGGGGCCTTTCAGGTTTGGGTAAGTTACATGTGAGCACCTCCACATAAGTGGGTCTATGTGTCTGGTCCTTAGTGCGTTCAGTGCTGTTTGTGTGTGTATAAAAAAATGCTCACAGTCTCATAAATCAAAAAAACACAAATAGCAAGTTTCACAAGGCAATATCACAGATATTTCTTCACCACTTTATCTGGTACCTCGGCCTTTCGCCTTCAAAGAATAATTACATTCTAGTGTTCCCTTCCTTTATACCCCATTCAATATACACACATATAATTAACCAATTAACTTTTTAAAAAACATACATCTTCTATTTATTTTAAATACATTATTATACATAACTGCATTTAAACTTCTAATATCAGGTTACTATCATGTGCATCACTCTAACTATACATTTTAACACATTTTATTTTTTACATAAATATTAAATACATTATAATGTCAAATTACCATTAATATTCAAACCTCTAGGTTGCAAAGTTTTATAATTAATGATACGTCTACATTCTAACTTATCCAATTCATCTTTAAAACTTCCCCCATCTCTGAAAAATGGTTGTGCCAAAACATCTGTGTTTTTTTTTTGTTTGTGTGTGTGTCACTGACAACCTGTTTGCCACTTTTTTGTGTCTATATGTAAGAGTCTTACCTCCGCTGACATTGTATAACTACATCTCTCACATAATGCATTTGTCTGTTCCAGAATTAAGTAGTTGTCAGTAAACATGAGGCAATTGCTACATTGCCTCAGAATGCTCATGTCCACCAAGCTTGCTGCAAAGAAATAGCAGGAAAGTGTCCATCCATGGTTGCTGGTCAATATTATGTATTTTATAAGGAAATAGAATGAGGGGCATTTGCAACTGGTTGAGGTTTGGCTGCTTTAAGTAGTGTAATCTATAGCTACTGATGTGGCTATGCTGCTCAGTGCACAAACCAGTTGTTCCCTGAGCAGAGCAGGATTATTGGAAATTTCAGTGACAGTTCTTATAGGGGAAAAAACAACTTCTAGGTGCTTTCAAGTATATAGTGAGTCATGAAGTGCATCATCACTCAAAGGTAAGTTTTATATACATGCTGAAAACACAACTTTTAAACTAGGTTTGCCCACAGGCCAATCAAATAAGCACACAATAAGCTTTCAACCAGCAATTCTCATCTGAGATAGGTGAAATCATCCCTCTCCTTCCACAAGAGTGCAGACTTTTAACCTACTTCATGTAAAATTGACTGGTTTGAAGCCCAAGTGATAGGGAACCACAAACTAGAGGCCTAAAACACTGACCAACAGATACAATGTATTTACAACACTTACAATTTCAGAACTGCAGCCCTTACAGCAGTGGAAAAATGCAACTTAAAGTCTAAGCAAGTGCAGTAAAAATTAATAAATAGCACATGAATCCTCAATACTGCAGTGATAACAGCAAGTAAAGGTCCAAAATAATGCTTAAAATCATTTTTCTTGCTAAGGATGGCTTCAAATGCAAGCAAAATTCCTCAAAATGTCTGGCATCATCAACAAGTGCTGAACAGCTCTGAGTTTATCATATTTATGGGATAATAAGTTGCCTACTTATGGGATGATACATTACCTAACCATTGCCATGGTAGCAGCTGGAGGTAGATTCAGTAAAGAGATATTTTTAAGTGCATCTTTGAAGATTTTAATGGTTTCTAGATTGCTTATAGAGAGGATTGCAAATCTAAAGACAATATTTTTAATAATTTCAAAAGCAACTGCTGAAAATGATGTGCTCATTCATTTATTAACTGCAAGGAGGCAACATTTTGAAATATGTATCCATTTGTTTGAAATGCCAGGTGGGTCTGGGACAGTAACAATGGTTTGTGAATATAAAATGGAATTTTCTGGCTACAGCCCTGCTCGGATAGTGTAGGGTGGGACCTTAGAGGTAGTGCTTCCCAACTGTGAACTACAGCAGTCTGCCTCTTATCTCTGCTTTTGCCTCACATGTATGTCCTTTCCCTCATTGATTTCTTTATTTTTTAATATGGTAAATCACTGCGGATTACAGTGAGTCAGTAATGCCAATCATCAGAGTTTCCTAATACGTATTGTTCAAAAAATACATGTCCAAGCAATATCCGTTGTTTTGTTAATTTTTGTAGATGACTTGCCTACTGTGTGAATTAGAGAAAGTCAGTTTATCAAACAGTGCTCCTGGCTTTCCCTGAAAAGAAGCACTTTATCAAATGGGGGTGCATGGTTAACAGATAAAATAAAATGTTATACTTGGCTCCCCATTATTTTTGGCTTCATCCAAAATTCTTGAACAAAAGAAATGGTTGACATTCTCATCTTTTCCTTATACAATTTGTCACTTTCCAACAAGTTGTTGTGGATTTCAGTCACAAAATGACACTTATGTGAGTTTCATACTTTGTATCCTTCAGAAAATGTTTGTTAATGCAAACCTTGTTATTCTGAAAGCTTTCTAAGTATACAAGAGAAATGTTTAAAATCTGTTCATAGGTTCCTATGAGTTTATTGGCTACCAACCACAAGGGCCTTTTTAAGCCTAGCCATGCATCTCAAATCTCTGACAAGTTCTCATACCCTTGATAATTGTAAACTGTACAGGGCCATGTACAGGCTGCCCATGTCCATTAGAGACATAGTTGCTAATCCAGAGATGAATTTCCTGCTCCCCATCCAATTGTCCAAGTTAGATGTGAACTGGGTTAGGGAGGAACTCTGCTTCACATGGATGGGAGTCTGTTCCAGAGTAGAGGTAGTCTTTGGGATATATACTTGTCTCTCCAGCAGGTCCTATTTATATCACAGGCAAGGTTTAAGTCTTTAGAATGGGTAATTCTGGTGCTGCTTGTTTTGTGATATGGAGGAGGTCCATCAAAGTGGGGTCTGAAAATGCCTTGTAGGCCAGGCATAGATCAGCCATCAATAGTCTGTAGGAGACAAAATATGGGGACTGGGCCTTGAGGCGGTCTGTACAGGACATATTACTTATGCCTTGTATTCATTTAGTGAGGAACCTGTGTGGACATTTCATTTGTTGGATATGCCTGATTAGGTACATACCAAAGGGGACATTGTGCTCAACAATAGGTCTGATGAATGCCAAATACAGTGGAACAATGGCTTCCTTGGACCTAGATGCCATACCTTTGTTTATAAGTTGCACAGTACAGAATGATTTCCTCACTACTGCAGACACATGATGGTCAAAGGCTAGAATACTGTCTATGTGTATTGTGAAGTCCCTGACTACTTGTTCACCTCTTGGGGAGTGTTATCAACATGATAGCAGAGGTTGATGACTTCCCAGAGATACTATTATGCATTTCTTGGCATTTAGTTTTAGTCTGTGGCTCTGACACCAGTTACTTGTCTCTGTCAGTCCTTCCTGGACAGCATTTTTGTCAGTGGAGGATTCAGTGACAGCTTCTAATTTGCAATCATCTGCACATTTAGCTAGCCAGTGGTCACTGACATTGGCCTTATCTTCAGAGAAGTAAATGTCAAAAAGAATTGGTCACAGGACCAATCCCTGAGGCACCTCCTTACTAATGTTGTTGAACCAATATTGTTCAAGTCTCTTTCTGGTAAATTAAGTCCCCAGTCACTATTATTCGTCCATCTTGTGTTTCATGCAAGAAATTTATGAATTCCAACAGGTCATTTGCACTTGACTTTAGTGGTCTGTACACTCCAGTAATTGTTATATGTTCCAGGGTTGTCTTTATTGTCACAGTTACACAATCTACAGTATTGGTGTTATTAGTGAACATATAATGGTCACAGGTCTCATAACAATCTTTAATCCCTATCATAACACCTTCATCTCTGATTTTTTTGTTAAAATGTCTGTTACAATACAAACATTTATATCCTGGCAGAACTGGTTTCCAGTTATTATTCTTTAACCATATTTCCCAAACAATAACAATATCAATTTTGTGGGTACATAGCACATTTTCCAATAAAAAGACTTTATTACTAATGCTCCTAACATTAACAACCGTTAGAGATCCATCAAATGTTGTTATTTGTGAACAGTTAAATTTTTGACCTGGCAACAATTCTCTCTTGTGTTTGTTGAACACTCCAAAATATCTGCTGCAAAAATTCTCTTCCCTGATCTTGACAAGTGCACATCATCCTGTGCAGACCACACATATCTGCCCAAAATTAGGCTTGGATGTTCTACAGATTTCCATTTTTAAAAGGGGACATTTGTTTGTGTATTTACCCAGAATAGCTTTTCACTCGCTTTGACCTGACTCTCCTTTCTATATGTGATTTGAAAAAAATACATCCTGTACAAGCTATGCTATCTAAGAGGGCTGTAAGTTCCACACTATCAGTCAAGGTTTTGTTTGAACATGGTTGTGGAGCCTATTTCATAGTGTGGAGATCCTTTGGGACACATATTTATCTATCCAGTACGTTCTGTTTATGTCACAAAAGAAGTTCAGATCCCTGGAGCTAGTATTTCTGACGCTGTTTGTTTTGCGCACATGCAGCAGATCCATCAAGGCTAGGTAAAGCACCGGACTTGTCTGGGATATGAACCTGGCACCTCTCACACCCAAAGTGGGAATCATACCTTTAAGCCAACAAGCCATGCTTTGACATGTGACCCAGCTATGACTGTCACTCTACCAAGCAGCCAGACACCGACTTAGTAAACCATTTTCTTCACCATTTCTATTTATTATCAGCTTCTGAGTTGTGGGGCAAGATGTTATCCAGCAGCCACTATCTGTCCCCTGACAGGATACAGAACCTGCATCTTCCCTTCAGCTGCGTGCCATTTTGTAATAGGCTACACTGTGGGCATTTAAAGTTTCTACTTTTTAGGTGTTAATATGTTGTGGGGTAGTTTGCTGACACAGCTTACTTGCTGCTCAAAGACTGTTTATTTCATGATACAAACCTTCCTAATGTAGGTGACTCTAGAATGCAGTGGAGTATTGACCAATTATTTTGCATGCATGCTTTTACTCATCCACTAGGTCACAGCTACAGAAGTCACACAATCTAGTTCAGAATGCCTCAGTTACTATAGAAGAATGATTTTTTTGTATCACTTGCCATGTGCTAGTGAGGGACAGTGACTATACAGTCATCTGCATGGATCCTAGTAAAATATGATCATTTGAAAAGTATTCTGATGTAGTCAGTCTGTGTCACCATTGCCCGTGAACAGGGCTTTAAACTTTTCCTGTCAGCTTTCATCTCAATCTTCACACACTTCACAATTTTTATGAATTATGTCATTACCTACATTTTGACTAACATTGTATTTCTATAAGGATTTTTATGAAATGTTACACTATGTGGTAAGGAAACTCATAGTAACTGAGTTTGTAAAGAGATGTACTGTAACATGGTTTCATTATTCTGTCCTCCCCATGGTCACGTGGGTTTTCTCCCACATCCCAAAGACATGCTTAGGTGGATTGGACACTCTAAAATTGGCCCTAGGTGTGAGAGTGTGTGTGTGTGTGTGTGTGTGTGTGTGTGTGTGTGTGTGTGTGTGTGTGTGTGTGTGTGTGTGTGTGTGTGTGTGTATGTTCCTTCTGTGGAAGGTTGGGCGCTGGGCTGGCAACTCAACACTGTAAAACTCTACTGCCAATCATGAGCGGACATGTGATCCACTTTGGTGACCCCCTAACTGGGAAAAGCCGAAAGAAGAAGAAGAAGATGGTTTCATTATTCTTAGGTAAGTGTTGGAGTTCATTAATAACTTGAATCTTCAGTTGAAACAAAACTTCTGTGGCAAAGACAATACCACAGTAGGTGTGAAGGCAGGTAAAAATGTCTCCAGTCATCTCAATGAGACACTGAAAAGAGGTGAAAATGTCCCCATTCACATTAATAAGATGGTGGAGTCAGGGAGTCATTCCTCAGATCTGACAGATTCCCGTTCTATCAATACTTCACAATTAAGGGATTGTAATTTCAATTTATGAAAAGTGACACAGAAGTCATTATTGGTGGGGTATGGCTCTGTAGGAGGTATGACATGCTTTGAACTTCCTAAAGGATTTTTGGCTCTGTTCCAGAGCACACAGTCAGAGTGAAAAGCTGGAGGAGAGTTTCTTGCAATCGTGTCTCTTGTAAACGGAGAAACAGTCCTGTTACACGGATATTGGCTATATGGCAAATTGTTTGAAGGAATTATTTGGAAATTGTCATCTTTGTAGAAGAAGACTACTAACAGAAGACTGTGCGAACCATAAATACACCAGATAGGTGCTGGGTATTACAGGTAAGTGCAACTTTTTATTTCTGAGAGACTGTAAGGCTGTGATGAGTCACTGGTTTCAGCTCCTGTTCTGTGGGTGCATGGTGAGGAATAAATGGGTACAAATTATGCATTTTGTGTACTTATGTTGTATTGTCTTTTACTAAACAGTAACACATTGTAACATTTTATTTATTTGTTTATTTCAAAAGTTTCTTATTTTAACTTTGATGTGGGTGTGTGGGTGGTTATTTGGTATACCCTCATATGTTTGATGGCCACATTTTCGAAACTGCTGTCGCGAACTGCAAACAGCGAAATTCAAAATTCGCAAAAAACGAAGCACCAAATTATAAAATCTCACCCCCTTTTTGACCATAGTAGCACTTGTTTCAGCAGTGGAGCGATCAGAAATGTCGAAATTCGATATTTTTATGAAGTTTAGGGAAGTCAGTGTGCCAGAATTCACTTAAACGGTTTGCATATAAGCACATTCAAAGAATGTGCTTTCAAACTTATGAAGGTATACCGGTTATTTACACTTGGATGGGATCATTCACCATTTTTTATTTATTTTTATTTCAGTTCTGTTTGCTTTACCTGAATGCATTGTGGTTGGTCAATTTGTTTCTTGATGGGATGGGTTTAGCCGACTATGTGCTTGTACATGTGCATATGCATTTGTACTTTGTGTACATGAGTGTTTAACTGTGACTTCCTGATAAGGATCTCTGCACATATACTCTACAGTTGTACACATTCAGGTTCTTAGGGACATTAGTCCCCATTAGCCTAGTTAGGTACAGTTGCCACAGTGGTCCATGATGAGAACAGTTAGTGTGTCAAAGTTTATTAAACACTTGGTTTGCATGATACAGACCACTTGCAGTCACAGACAATTAGCCTATGCAGTGGAAGACTGAGATGTTGATTGATTTCTTGTGTTTGTGCATTTTTTATGTGGAGCACAACTAGTTTGCCGTTATTCATAGACTAGTGTGGATATAACTGCAATATAAGCATTTATGGTGATGCAAGAGACTGTAATTTTGCTACCCTGTCCTTTGTTATATAATCTCACATCAAGTTCCATGATGATGTTGGCTTTTTTTTTCATCACCTTATGCATTCAAAACTGCCGGCAGTATAAAGGTAGCCTGTCACACTTCAAGAAAGTAAGATAGAGGATGAGTAGTTTGGATTCAGATCAAGAAGCAGCATGGTCAATCCAATGTTGGCAGTGAGACAGACAGCAGAGAAGAAGTTAAAGATGAGGAAGGAGTCCAAATGAGCATTCCCAGACTTGGAAAAAGCGTATGACAAAGTTGATCTGGGCAGTCCTGCAATGTACTGAAGTTCCAGAAACACTGATCAAATTAGTGCAGAGTATGTACAAGGACCCAATGGCACAAGTATTAACAGTATTCAAACTTGTAGAGGAGTTCCCATTGGGGTTGGGTGCGCATCAAGTCTCAGCTCTGAGCTCACTGTTGTTTATACTGGTGATGGACTACATTAGCAAACTGGTTGGAGGAGACAAGTCAACAAAGCTGAAGAATGCAGATGATGTGGCATTACAAGCAGACTGTGAACAAGAAATCCAGCTAACAATGGGATATGAATACAAAACTGAAGTCACATAGAATGAAAATGAGTACAGGCAAGACAGTTGTCATAGCAGAAAATGGAGAAATCAGAAGAAGCAGAAATTTGAGACTGAAGGGAAGATAGCAGGACAGGATAACAGTTTTAAGTATCTAGGAGGTGTGGTTGAGGACAGGCAAGTCTGAATGGGGAGGTCAAAGCTAGAATCAGAGGGGCTGCAGGCAAATGGCACAGAGTGTAAGGAGGTAGTGTGTGACAGAATACTGGCAAAGTAGCTGAAAAGTAAGGTGTACAAACCCACATTATAACAAACACTTCTTTATGGTACAGAAACCTGGGCAGTGAAGGCTGAGCAGTTGAGGAAGTTGGAAGTGATGGAGATGAAGTGACTTAGATGTTGGTTGGATGCACGCTGTGCAACAAATGAATAAAATGATGGCATCATTGCAGAAGCCAAAGTAGCTTAAATTCCAAAGAAGGTCAAAACAAACAGATTACAGTGTTTCAGACACATGTGCAGGAAAACAAAAGTCAATTTGTTGAAGAGGTTTTGGGAGAAACAAGGAAGAGGAAATGAGGAGATCGAGCAAAGAGAGGATGGATTATGTAAGGGAATACCTGCAGCACTCAGGCATGACTCTCAAAGAAGGTGGGACACTGGTAATGAATCAGAAGAGGTTGCTATAGTTCACATGACACTGACCCCATGTAGAAAAATGGGGAAGTGGTAATGATGATGTGCATTATTATGGGTTTGTGGTGAAGACATTTGGAATGTAGGGAGGTACTGTGTCTGAGATAACAGAGCAGGTTATGGAGACAGAAGTGCTGTTTTTGCTCATACTACATTCCAGGTATCAATGCTTTTCCTTGCCAACCCCTGACAGATATTTGCTTTGTTATCTTCCAGCAAATGTGGTATCTACTACCTTAAGACCCCACCTGTGCTAAGCTAAACAGCAGTATTGTAACCCCATAAGGTTTGCACACAATGAGCTGAATTTTAAGCTACATCACTTTGACCTTGCCATTTAGTATGTGTGTGTGTGTGTGTGTGTGTGTGTGTGTGTGTGTGTGTGTGTGTGTGTGTGTGTGTGTGTGTGTGTGTGTGTGTGTGTGTGTGTGTGTGTGTGTGTGTGTGTGCACTCCTTATGGGTATACATAACAGATATGTGTACCGTCATATGTTCATAGAGGGTTACTAGGCAAATGGTCCCAGAGTTTCTTCCCTTTTTTACAGTTCTCCAATATGACTTTATTTAACAGCAAATGATTCTTTGTTCCATATGACTTTATTACCCTTTTGTTCTATTGCCACGATTGAATTTTCTTCTAAATGACTATAAACCCTTGTCTGCATCAATTCCATTGTGTAACTTATATGTCGTCGGATGGAAAGCTATTGGTCTACAGTTTTTAGGATAGCTTGCAGGTTCACTGTTAAGTAGGAGCTTTGTTTTTCCTGTTGTTAAACAGGCTGGTGTCTGTTTAGGGTGCTCATATAAATAGTTCTTACTCATGGCTAAATCGTCGTGTAAAGATGTTAATACTTTTAGCCAGAAGTTAGGTACTGCATCTGGGCCCGGGGTTTTCCAATTAGAGGCTTTTCTTAACTTTGTTTTAATCTCTATGGCTGTTATTTCATCCCATTTCATATCCTGTGCCTTTAAACTTCTTACTCTTTCTTTTACTTCTTCTATCCATTTAGCATCTTTGTTATGTTCCACAGGATCTTCATAGATATTTCTCCAAAATGTATCTATTTATTCTTTTTTTGGTGGTGTTTCAATTCCTTTCACTTGTTTGCCAGCTCTCTATAAAATGTTTTTGGTCATCAATAAATTGCTTATTTTGCACTTTTCCTTTACATTTATCTGCATATCTTCTTAGTTTTTCTGGTTATGGTGATATTTTTAGTTTATTATTTGTTATCTATCGTCCATGATAGATTCTGATCTGTTCTGATACTGAGCATTACTTTTATCAAGTCTAGCATTCTGAGTATCGTTGTTGCTCTGTTCCTTCTTCTATACTCTTCTAACAGTGACACTTCTTGTCTTAATTACTTTACAATTTTTTCTGTTTGATACTTCCATGATGCCATTTGATTTCTTCCCTTCCTTTCCCTTACTGCCCTGTGGTTTTGTGGTAAGACTTTATCTGTTACTAATTTATCTGCACAATAATATATCACATTTATTTCTGTTATATCGCTTGAATCTCTATGGATAGTCCTAATTACTGGGCTCATTTGTTTTATCACATTTATAACTCACTTTAAGGTATAGCTGATGTACAGCTAGCTTCAAAGGTAACCTGTCACCTGCTGGCATTGTGGTGGAATAGACTGATTTTTTTTTTTTTTTTAGTAAATTGGCTGCATTATAATCTCTCTGTGGCATAAAGGAGGGGACAGAATTCTACAATATACATAAAGAGATGGGTGGTGCTGTGGTAGCGTTGTCGCCTCACAGCAAGATGTTGTCCCATTCGATTCTCAGCTAGAGCATCTTCTGTGTAGAGGCATACGTGAATGGGGCATGCCTTCGTTGAAGGTTGTGCGTCAGGGCTGGTAACCCGGTATGTAAAAATCCACTACCAATCATTAGCAGACCGGAGTTCCGCTGTGGCGACCCCTAACCGGGAAAAGCCGAAAGACACAAACAAACATACAGAGATGGGTAAAAGACCACCAATGACAAGGAGATTTTTCCCATATGCAGTAATAACATAAATAAAAAGGAAACAGTCTTGGTGAGCTATAGATACGGATGGAATGAAAGTATCTCTCTAGTGTTATTTCTGACTAACCTGCAATATCTGTGGTATGTTTATGGAAACCATTGACTTCTGAGGATTTCCATTAGTTGTATGTTCACCGACTAGTTTACAGATACTTTCTGATGGTTAGTAATGTAGTACTAGTTGCGCATGCAGTCTGATAGAAACAACATGAGGATGGTTCACTGTTTATTGTGTTGATATGTTGCACAAATGCATAACAGCTTATTTTAATATGCTGACTTTTTCTGCACTGTTTCTATATAACTTCCATTATGTGTGTTGCATATCATATTATGAGAATAACATTTATGATGTGTATCACTGACTGTGGCTGTATATGACAGGCATCTGACATTTTTGGAGTACACATGCTTATTCTGTTTGCATGTGCATGTAACTGTGGAACACCATTACTATGGTACAGTGGTTGTGTGGTTGTCCCTTACTTGTTATGATATCCAGTGTCATGGGTTCAAATCCCACATGTGACCTATGCAACTTTTTAATGGATTGTACATGTGATGATAATATTGTTACTTCTTATATATTACATATTCAGACATTTTTTCATATTTATTGTGATTATCTATACATAACAGTAATATGAAAGAAATTGATTGTTTAACACAGCTTTGCATTGTAAATGAGAGGTGAGATAGTCAATTGACATATGCTTGTAACATCATCATATCAACATGTGAGCCTCCATATAAAGTAAAACATTTGCATATCACACTGTCTTCCAGATGTCAATCAGAAGTAGGGAAGACAATTTCTCACACAGAGAGAATGAAATTATAATCAAAGTTCCTCCCAAGCATGATTCCAGTCTTCTTGGATAGACTAGCAATACTGTCTCGAGGAATGAAGCGTGAACATTTCTTCCAAACATGATCAATTCTTTGGGCAGTCACAATAGATCTAGTGGGGTCTGTCAGTGATGTTACTCTGGGAGGATCCTCAGTGCAGCCTACAGACTGCTGCTATGAGAGGGTGAGGAATGCCACTGGAGAAGGGCCACCCTTGCCTTTCCAGATGAAATAAGTGTTACTGGCTTCAAATCATACCACCAGGACATATGTTGCCCACGTGCTTAATGTTGACAGGTGTGGATTCTGATTACATCCTAGCTGTCATCCTGTACTCACTGACTAGTAGTCCCTCGGGTATTTCACTATGTTGGAAGCAGCCCTCAGACCACTTTCTCTTCATATAGCAGCATCATGGACACTACCAGAGTGTGTCACCATGATATTAGTAATGAGGGAATCTGCTGAGCACACCACCTGACACCCCTTTCTTTTCATCTACAGTTCTGCATCAGGTACAGCACGTGTTTTAAATGGAAAGTGGGTGCAGTCTATTGCACCGAAGATGCAGGGGAAATTGGCTATAGAACAGAACTGTTGCTTGGCAGTTCTTTAATCCATGACTGTTGTTGGGAAGTGGATGCAGACATCCACCTTGGTGCACACTGCTACCAGGAAATGCAAAAGAATTTGAATGGCAGCTGCCTGGGATACTCCTATCTCACTTATACTGCTGAAATGTTCCAGAGGCCAGTATTCTTAGACTCAGACAAACGTTTGTTATCAAGTGTAAAAATAAATAAATAAATAAATAAAAGTGTGTGTGTGTGTGTGTGTGTGTGTGTGTGTGTGTGTGTGTGTGTGTGTGTGTGTGTGTGTGTGTGTGCGCGCGCGCGCACACATGCTTGTATAAAATGTGAAGAGTGGAAGTGATTGAGCAGTGGCAGCAGCAATAAAGTGTTTTGCATACTTCTTGATCTCTTAGCTCTAGATAGACATTGAAAAGTTGCTTGAACAACACAATTTGTGTTAGTATGCATGTTCTGATCCACAACTGTGTTTCGGGGGTGGGGGTAAGAATGATCCAGAAGTGGCAACAGCAGTTAAGAGGTTTGCATACATCTCAAACTCTTATCTAAAGGGATCATTGGGGGAAATGTTTCATTTTATGTCAGTGAAGTGCTTCGGCCTACATGGACAAACTACTGAAGGTGTTTTTGGGGGAAGTGTTTCATTTGGCATCAGTGAAGTGCTTGTGCATACATGGACAAACTACTGAAGGGATCATTGGGTGGGAATGTTCCATTTGATGTCAGAGAAGTGCTTGGGCATGCATGGAAAAAGTACTGAAAGGATCACTGGGGGGAAGGTTTGATTTAGTGTTATCGAAGTACTTGTGCAGATATGGGCAAACTACTGAAAGCATCATGGTGAGATATTTCTTTTGGTGTCAGTAAAAGTGCTTGTACAGACATGGACATACTACTGAAATGATTGTTGGGGGAAATGTATTATTTGGTGCCAGTGAATGACTTCAGCAATAATGGACCAAGTACAGAAGGGTTCATTTGTGGAAATTATTCAATTTGTCATCACTGAAATCTTTGTGCGGACATTTTGAGGGGAAAGGTTTCATTTGGTGTCATTGATATGTTTGTGCAGACACAGAACACTTACTGAAGGGATTGTTTTGGAGAACTGTTTATAGTTGACTACAGTGAGAATAGAACCCCTACCAATTTAAGCACACAGACTACAGAACACAGTACTTTATGTAAGGACCACAGCACCAGTCTAAAATGTTCCTTTTGGTGTTCAGTGAAGTGCATGGGCACACATGGAGAAACTACTGTGGGGATCATTGGGGGAAATGTTTTATCTGATGTCAGTGAAGTGTGTTTGCAGGCATGGGCAAACTATGAAATGGATCGGTGGGGGAAATATTTCATTTGATGTTACTGAAGTACCTGGGCCTGCATGAACAAACTACTGAATGTGTATTTGGGAGAAGTGGTTCATTTGATCATTGGGGGAAGTATTCCATTTGATGACAGTTGACTGCTTATGGAGACATGGACAAACTACTCAAGGGATCACTGAGGGAAATGTTTCATTTGGTGTCAGTGAAGTACTTGTGCAGGCAAGGACAAACTGGTAAATGGACACTGGAGGAAATGTTTCATTTGGCATCAGTGAAGTTCTAAAGCCTGCTTTACATCACTTATTGAGAATACTGTACCTGTGTCATGGGATTATGAATGAAAACACTATTTTACTTAGCTTACTCTGGAGGACCAGAATCTTTATATTAGCTACATGCTAATTTATATCTGAAATAGCACAGTCATGAAGTAATCAACATTACCACCTTGCATTACTTATGTCCCCAGTTCTTTTCTAAACGGTGGCACTTTATCTGAATCTGTACAATCTGCCTGTGAATTTTGATACTGCGTTTCCTCCCACATACCCAATGATATAATGTGTGGTGAAATTACATTATTCACTTGCTCACTGTATTGTGTGTCCATGTTCCTGGCAGTTCACTGGAATCCCGTTCAGGATAAGCTCCAAATCTACTATGCCTCTGCAATGAGGCTACATGGATAATTGAGGAAATAATGAATGATTTTTGACAGTGTGGCATGTCAGACCACCTCTCAGTACATGAAGCATCACTAATACTATACTTTTTTTCATATGCAGCATGATTTGGTAGCTATAGGAAAAAGAAAACATTCCCAAATGAAAATAAATAGCTTTAGGTAAACTGTAGGTCATAGGTTCGTGGGTTCATAGGTTGGTACTAGGCTATTGGCCCTAGGGCCTATACAAACCTAGCCATAACAATTCCCTGGATATTTCTTCCCACAATATTTACTTCCCTATACCCCTGTCTAGCAGGGTGACTGACATGATCCCCAAGGTGAATTTCCTATCTATCATCCCCCATCCATCTCCCATCCAATTGTCAAGGTTCCTTTTGAAGAGGGCCAAGGAGGCGCTCTGCTTGACATATATGGGCAGTCTTGGTCATGGTCATTAAAGTACTGGGGGACATTTTTATCCTAGTCTCACACTGGATTCATTATCCAGGCATCTTTTCCAATTCATAGGTAAGTACTAGGTGAGCAGTTAGGAAAGGAGGAGATGAGATAACAATGGTGATGTATAACCAATCTACAGGAAAGTCCCCAGGAATAGATGGTATTCCTGCAGAAGTTTGGAAGTAAGAAGGGAAAAAATGATAAAAATCTAGAAGGTTTTGTTTAACAGTATTTTAAAAGAAAGAGAAGTACCGACATCCTGGAAGAAAGCAGTGGTTGCTGTAATACGTAAAGAGGGTAAAGTTCCATCAGATCAGCTTCATACAGACCCATTTCAATACTAAACCATGATTATAAAGTGTCTATGTCTATAATGGCTCAAAGAATGGCAGAAGTGATGCTGAAAATTGATAAATATGGATCAATGTAGTTTTGTGGCATGGAGGCAGACTTTTAACAACATTAACAGAACACTGATGATCCAGAGGGAAGCAGGATGTAAGAAAATGCCACTGTTGTTGCTGGGTCTTGAAGCAGAGAAAGCACTTGATAGAGTAGGCTGGGACTTTAGGAGCAGAGCAATGAAGGCATTTTCATTCCCTGATAAAATTCTAAGGTTGATTAGGAGGATATATGAGGGATCGGAGGTGAAAACTAAAGTGGGCAGGGTCCTCTCTGATAATCACTGCCTGAGCAGAGGAACCAGGCAGGTGTGTCCTCTTTCCCATTTGCTATTTGCATTATGTTTAGAACCATTGGCAAAGAAAATGAGTGACTCAGAAATTCAAGGACATAATCGATAAGGTAGTCAAGAACCAATGAATTTTGCTCAGGACAAAATGAAAGGCGGTGATGCATAACAGAATGGTGATAAAGCTGCAGAGTAGTAGCATCAGAAATGAACTGCAGACATGCAATGCAAGGTATGAAAGCATCACAGGATGGTGCAGTGGCAACATTGTTGCTTCACAGCAAGAGGTTCTCCAGTTTGATTCTCGGCTGGGGAGCCTTCTGTGTGGAGTCTCCATGTCCTCCCTGCATTCGTGTGGGTTTCCTCGGGGTGCTCCGTGTTCCTCCCATGTTACAAAGACATGCGTCTGGAGCGTTTCTCCCCAGGCCTTGCTGAAAATTGGCTTTGTTCCAAGTCGGAGTTTCCCAGTCAACAAATGTTAAAAATATATAAAAAAAAAATCACTCATGGAAATCTCACTGGTTGAAACTGTTGGAAAGCAAGTAGAGGAGTCAGTCAAGAGCATGTTCTGAAGAAAATATTACATTTAGCTTCCATTATTTTACTGCAGTGATATGAAAGAGAGGTATGTGATACAGCTCAAATAAAGTGGCAGTTCTGTCATTTTGCTGTATAATCTCTGCCATTACAGACATTTGGATCACAGCCTGTAGGACTAATAACTAAACTAATGAAACAATGGGCTGCAGCTATACTTGGAAATGCAGACCTCACCATGAAAAAAATAATAGGTCCAATGAAAGTGACAGAAAAAAAATACATAATACTTTGGGGAATGATACTACCAGACACATTATAAAATGCTTTCACTATCATTTTGAATGAGAACAACCTGCACAGATTATTAAAATACATAGAGCAAAAGAAACTGATAACAAACAAATCCAGTAATTTAGCAAGATGCAATGCCTCTACTACAAAATGCATTCAATGTGAATTCCAAAGTAGGCACTAAATAACTTGAAATTCAAGCAATAGAGAACTCTATGTACTAATGTTTGTGAACTGAATCACACATGCTTTCTACAGTAGTAGCAGCAGACAACAAAATCCATGAAGTACTATTGTTTGGCTAAGACAAAAGCCACTGGCTAAGCTAATTAACAGCTGAAAAACAGTTTATTAATTCTTTCCACAGAAACTAGAAGTCAAGAGAAGGCAGGTCATTAAAAACATTTAAAAGATGCATTTTTTTTTTGAAAATAACAAGCCACAGGCTAAAATTATGAATGGCTCAACCAAAAAAGTGTTGCAAGTAGATCAGGAAAAAAGAAGGACTGTGATTAAAAGGCTGAAACTTCCCGTAGGTAACTCTCCTCATCCCCTACACAGGCATGTCTCGAGCATGCTCAGAATTACACACTGCCAAGGTAAACATTGCAGAATGTAAACAAAGAAAATGCGGGATTGCCTCTTTAAGGAGGAAGAGGGACTTGGTTAAAGGAATGAGTTTATTGCTTTTATTGCTGTTAACAGAACCACCCTCTGTAACCACTCCCTTGCTCCAAATAGCCTGATTATATACAAATAATGAATGTCTTTATTGCTTTTCATTATACTCAACTAGGATCACTTGTCTGTGTGGATCAATAAAGGATATTCCATTTTTAACTCAGCTGTGGACTATCTACTATTTTCTGTTTTATTATTTTGTAGTACATATTTTACAGTTCAATTTTTAGTGAACTAGGTGCATAACATATTTTAAGGAGTGAATTTCACACCCTCCACAGTGTGAAGTTTTTTCTTGGTTTAAAGTAGCAATTTAACTACCAAGTTAACAAAGAGATTAGATGCTGATAAATTACATGCTATTAAAGCAGATGTAATTTTGAAGTGTGCATAAAATACCCTATAGCAGATATACTCTAACATTCATGCTATAAAATATGTTAATTTGAATATTTTAAGCTTTTTTATTGCTTTAAATGACTTTAAAGGTAGAGTAGATAGCATACAAGTCTAATTCTTGGCTGTCTCTGGCTATGTATGTCTGAGTACTGATAATTATACATTTAAAGAAGTTCAATGTTCATTCTTCAGACTTTGGAAATCATCTCCCTTGCCAGACTTAATATGATATCATTACATATTAATGCTGGTTCTGCCTGCACAGCACACATGGTTAAGGTTATGACCTGCTAATGACCTGCATCTTGTACTCCTTGATACAAGTTCCCTTAGTCTCATATTCATTACTGTGACTCTCAGAAAGTCATTTAACCAGATCAGAGCTTCTTTTGTCACACCTGAAAAAAGTGTCTTGTACTCACTTGGCCTAACCAAACAAAAGATAAATAAGAAAGAATAAGACAGGTGGTCTTGGACATGATTTTGTCAATAACCAAAAATTAAAAAGTCTGTGGGGTCTGGTAAAGAGCCAAAAAGTATCAGGATTAAAAATGACAGAACAAATATTTGTATTTTTTTCAACTCTTGCCTCATAACAAAAGCAGTTTTAATTCCTTAAAATGTGACAGCTTATATTTCAGATTCTTGTTTCTTTCAGAGAAATTAACCTTATAAATATTATAATCCATATTAAGTTCTAAACAGAAACATGAATATTTCAAAAGGTAAGTGTAATTCACTATAAAATGAGTCATTTGATATATTAACTCATCTGTCCTGTTTTCCACCCACTGACACACACGCACACACACACACACACACACACACACACACACACACACACACACACACACACACACACACACACACACACACACATATCACCTCATAAGCAATCACATTACTGCTCTGTTGACTTTCTCATATTTGTCATGAACAAAGACTAGCAGTAAGGCTCAACCTTCTCCATTTACTCAGATCAAAAGCATGAAAGAAAAATGTGTGTCAACAAGCAGGCACAGGGGACACAAAGGACACCTGCCCTCCGTCATCTAATTATTGCCAGGGAGAACAAGGAAAGAACAATGTTTCATAGCTACAACGCTTTTTTATAGCAGACCTGATGAGACATCAGCACCACATGAAATGGAAATGTGCATATTAATTCATTTCATGAGACAGCAGGAGTGTGACATCTGGCAGGGTAAGCAGTTGTCAAGATGTCTTGATTTTGGATTTCACGATCAAATTTTTCATTAAGCTTTTGCCACTTGGTATGTTCTTCTTTTAGAAAAGATAAACTGTTGTCTACTGCACAATACAAAAAATGTCAAGAAATGAGAAAATGTACTCAAAACCATTCCAAAAAATGGCAAATACTTTATTTTTGTCTAAAATGGCACACAGGGAATGGAAAGAGATGTACTAAAAACAGGTTGAGTTCTACAGTATTTTTTGGGGGGGGGGGGGTGCTGCAAAACTAAGATTACATAACTACCTTCAAAAAAACACAGCTATAATAACTAGTTTTCTTACGGTTTTGTTATTTATTTTCATTTGTTAACCAAGCAGGTAGACTGACCTAAAACTAGTCCTTTTACACCCCAATCTGGGAAATATAAAATATGAAATATTAACTGAGGAATCTTCTGCGCATGATTATGAGTACAAGAATAAAAAGATATGAATATTAGTAATATATGCATGCAGCAATATAATATAGTAATATCAAATGTAGTATTCTGTTTACTCAGATTACAATATATAATGTCATGAACTAGGTAAACAGATAATGACACAGTTCAAGAAATAACAATCTAACATCGAAACTGGGTGTTAAGGCTAAGGTGTTATCCAAGGCAAAGTAAAAGAATAAAAATAATTTACTACCACTGTTAAGTGACACTGCTACAGTATCTATGGCCAGCTATGGAGAAGACCTTTAAGTTGATGCAAAGGCAGAATATTGCATGAAAGCATGGAAAATTAAGTGAAATGAAGGACTCTGAGTAGTGACTGGAAAAATAATACAAGCCACAATTAAATATTGACCAAAAGTAGTTGTCCAAAGATTATACAACAAAGGAAGGAAATATATTTGTGATTGTTAACCATCCATTTTTATTAGAAATTGGCAGTAATGGTTATGCTTTGGGTAGCTAAGAATGAATATGCACACAGTTTTATTTTTCTGTTATGACTATAAGTGTTTAAGCCCTTGCTGTGTGCAGACCATAGTCTCATAGCTGGGTACTCTCGACTGTGAGTTGTCATTCACATTCAGACTTGACTTATATGTTTGGGCAAGGTGCAACAGATGTACAATGAGAATGAAGCCACCATCAAAACAGATAACCAAGTTCATGTAAGGTAAATGAGTTAGCCATGAGAAGGAATTAGGATGGGGCGGGTGTTTAGCTGTTAGGTTTAATAGGCAAATGAGGGATTTAGGTTTAGGGAACAGGAGGGTAATTTCAAATTAGGTTTAAGGAGTGAACAGGGAATTCAGGGTTAGGGAGAAAAATGGAGTTTTAGGGTTAGGAATCAATGATTCAGGTTAGAGTTAGGGGTAGGTAGGAGTTAGAGTGACAGTTAAGGTTTTGTGAAAGATATGCAGTTTATTAGGGTTGGGTTAGTGGGAGATAGAGCGATTGCTGTTTAGAACATACCCCTCAGCTGTCTTTTTTTTTTTTTTTTGCAGAATTCCAGATTTTTGCTTCATATTTTTGGTCTAATCCTCATAAAATTTGTGGGTTTTTTTAGCAAATCACTGAGGGTTTAAGTCAGTAAATAATGACATGCATTTGAGTTCTAGACTTCATATTCTTCAAAAAATGCATGCTATTACAAATCTTATTATTCTAGAAACTTTCTAAGTTAATAAGAGCAGTGTTTAAAATCTGTCCACCCATCATTTTAGGCTTTGACCAGATTTCGTGTGCTAAGTGGGTGAGAAGTATGGTTTAGAACAATTGAGAATTAGTGCATTAGCCTTGAACACTTGCAGTTTTTCCCTTTTTATCTGGAAGAAACAAGCACATCTTTCTAGGGATGTCATTATAATACAGTCTGTTTAAGTGACTTGTTCAGACTAACACAGTAGTTACATGGAGACTGAGAAAGTCAAACCTATTACCATAGCTTGTTAACAGATTATAGCCTTAATCCTCTACTATAAACTTTGATTGGGTGCTTGTATTCTACAAGATCCTCAAAGTGAGACTGTGGTAAAAAAATGAGTGGAGTGTATGACATGTTGGGAATGCGCACTCCCTTCACAAGTGCAAATCTAGCCTCAGACTGTATTAATCTATATCCCTGTGTTTCTTGATTGCAACAATTACTGTTGTCAGTGATTATCAAATGCCAATATGTCAATAGAGCT
The DNA here is from genome assembly GCF_019279795.1 of Protopterus annectens. Lineage (NCBI taxonomy): Eukaryota > Metazoa > Chordata > Ceratodontiformes > Protopteridae > Protopterus > Protopterus annectens. Next base: position 815,913,959 of record NC_056748.1, on the reverse strand, counting down.
ACCTTGTAATTTGTAAGCTACACTTCTGAGGAAATTTAATGATTACTGTACTTCATTTTTTGTAAAATGTTTTTTACTTTGTGGAGATTTTCTCCCCGGGACTCTGCTGAAAATGGGTTCCTGACCCAGTCGTACTTTCCTGGTCAATAAATGTCAAATAAATAAATAAATCAATAAATAAAAGATATCAGGTATGTAATACTCTGTGCATTACTAAACTATCTTGCTATTTTTTTCCTGTTTTTGTCTAAGATTAATTTTATGATAAGGAGGGCTCCAAGCAAAGACCAAAGTATCTGAAATGGCATATAATTTCTATTTGTTAAGCAACAAGACAATAAACCTTTGAGGCATACTTCTCAACCGTTCAGAATTTTGCAGAATGTCTAGATTTTTGTTTCATATTTTATGTCTGTTTCTTATAAAATTTGTGTTTTACTGGCACATCATTAAGAACTGAAGTCACCAAATAATGGCAAACATTTGAGTTTCAAACTTGACTTTCTTCTGAAAATGCATGATAATGCAAAACCTATTGGTCTAACAATTTTCTAAGTTTATAAGAACAATATTGCAATTGTGTCCCTGTTTTAGGGCCTTTGTCTCCCCTTATTTTTGTGTTTGCTCATAATTCTCCCTTTAAGGGGTTGAGTGGTATGCTTCCAGAAGGGAGGAGCTCAGTAATAATTTAGCATTTGTATCAAACAGTGGTAGCGTTGTTGCCTCACAGCAAGAGGTTCTCCCGTTCGATTCTCGGCTTGGGTTGGGAGTGCCTTCTGTGTGGAGTCTGCATGTCCTCCCCGCGGTCAAGTGGGCATTCGAAAGACATGCGTTGAATGGGTGTGCCTTCGTTGAAGGTTGGGCGTTGGGCTGGCAACTCGACACCATAAAAACCAACTGCCAATCATTAGCAGACCGGAGTTCCACTGTGGCGACCCCTAACCGGGAAAAGCCGAAAGACAAACAACAACAACCAAACAGTATAGTACTAAAGTTTGTCTCTTAGAAGAACTGCAGAATGATCTGCCATCACTGCATTAAGTCCTCTGCTCATTGCACAGGCTGCATCTTTACATGATCATTGATTAGAGCATTAATCTGATAGTGCACAAAGACAAAGCCCTTACTACACACCAGATGAACCAGGTTGAATCAGTGGTCTGGGTTCTTGGAGAGATGGCTGGGCAGGGAGAGGAATGACAATCCATAATCCTGCCTGCTCTCCTTGTAGAGGTTGGGGGTATGTGCCTTAGGGTTGTGAATCCTATCATGGTCACTGTTGGAGATTATAGGGCAGTACAAGCACATCTACTTCAGGTGAGGCTGATTCTTCCATGACTTGTGAAAGACTAGGTTATTGCCCTGTCTCTGGCCAGAGAACACTCACCCCTTGCGCACTACAATTGTCAGCAGGAGAAACATTAGAGCCTTTAATTAAAAATACACTGCTGACTACCTGGTTGACAGCCTGTACTACAATAAGTGCTATGCATGACTAATAAATGATAGTGAACCTATATAATACTTATTTTGGGTTAAACTTAGTGCAAAATATAGTGCTTGATTACCTCATTCAGTATAGTGAAGGGCTGTTCTTGCCTCCTGAACCTGATCGACTTCTTCGAATCAGTCTCCAGAGCCATGGACGAGGGTAAGGTGGTTCACACAGCCTACTTGGACCTCGCCAAGGCCTTCAACACCATCCCCCACTCTGGAATCATAGATAAACTTACTAAGCTGGGCACTGATCCCTACATAACTCAAGGGGTTGCAAACTGGCTTACTGACAGAACACACACTGTAAAAGTAGCCGACTCTAAATCCAGCTACAGACACGTGACAAGTGATGTACCGCAGGGTTCTGTCCTGGGACCACTCTTGTTTGGCATCTACTTCTCTGAAGTACAGGCCAACACTAAATGACTCTGGCTTACAAAGTTCACAGATGATTGTAAGCTGGGAGCCATTATTGAATCCCCAAATGATATGGATATACTACAAAATGGCCTTACCGAAACAGATGCCTAGTGCCAGAGCCATGGGCTCAAGCTAAATGCCAAAAATTTATAGTTGTCCCCTTTGGGAAAAACCACGTACCTGTGAACTACCACATAGGTGGCAGTACACTAAACACCGAAAGTGTGATAAGAGACTTAGGGACATAAGTGGACAGCCATCTCACCTTTGATAACCACATAGCTACAACAGTTAGAAAATCCTTCTACGTGGCACACCATCACTAACAACTTTTCATCCAGAAAAAAGGAGGCCATTGTCTCTCTGTACTCATCCCTCATTAGACCCATTATAGAACACAATGCCCCATTTGGTATGTACCTCACAAGACATCTGCAACAACTAGAAAGGCCGCAGAAATATCTCATAACAAGAATCACAGGCCTAAAGCAGATGTCTTATGCTGACCATCTAAAGAAACTCCAGCTATACTCTGTCGCATATCGCCTACTCAGAGGTGATCTCTGCCTAACATACAAGGCTATGTCAAACCCAGAGTTGTTGGACATGCTACACTTAAAGAAATCCCAATCCCTCCAAGTCACATGCTCCAGGGGTAACCTTGTCATCACGATGAATAGAACATGCTAGAGGGATAGGTTCCTGACCCAGAGACTCCCCATACTCTGGAATAAGCTGCCCATACATGTCAGGCAAAGCGCCTCAATGGCCCTCTGCTCTGAGCTAAAACAGAATGGCATTAAATATACTGATCCAAAGGATATTGCCAATATCCTGGCAGATCGATTCAGTGCCAACTTCACCCACCTCTCACCCCCTAAATGGCCCATCTCAATACCAGAAGATTGCCAAATTCCAGTAATAACGGCCACACAGGTACAAAATGCACTCTCTAAAGCCAAGAATACAGCATCCATGGGACCAGATGACATCCCAGGCTGTGTACTACATGAACTACAATATGAACTGGCACCTCACCTAAGTGTCATGTTTAATCATAGCCTCACCTCAGGTTTCGTGCCCACTGAGTGGTGCAGAGCTACAGTTATCCCAATCCACAAGGGGGATCCACCTTGGATCCCGGAAACTACCGTCCCATCAGTCTGACAAGCCTTATCTGCAAGGCCATGGAGCATATTATCATGGAACGTATAAACAAAGACACTGGCAACCTTCAAACACTGGACCCCACCCAGTTTGGGTTTGTGAAGGGCCGATCTTGTCTCCTGAACCTGATTGACTTCTTTGAATCAGTCTCCAGAGCCATGGACAAGGGTAAGGTGGTCCACACAGCCTATCTAGACCTTGCCAAGGCCTTTGACACCATCCCCCACTCTGGAATCATAGATAAACTTACTAAGTTGGGCATTAATCCCTATGTCACCCAATGGGTTGCTAAATGGCTTACTGATAGAACTCACACTGTAAAAGTAGCCAACTCCAAATCCAGCTCCAGACAAGTGACAAGTGGAGTACCTCAGGGTTCAGTCCTGGGGCCGCTCTTGTTTGGCATCTACTTCTCTGAAGTACAGGTCAACACTAAGGGACTCTGGCTAACAAAGTTTGCAGATGACTGCAAACTGGGAGCCATTATTGAATCCGCAAATGATGTGGATACTCTACAAAAGGGTCTTACAGAAACAGATGCTTGGTGCCAGAGCCATGGGCTCAAGCTCAATGCCAAGAAATGTATTGTTATCCCCTTTGGGAAAAACATGTATCCATGAATTACCATATAGGTGGCAGTACACTAAACACAGAAAGTGTGATAAGAGACTTAGGGACACAGGTGGACAGTGGTCTCACCTTCGATAACCACATCGCCACAACAGTCAGGAAATCCTTCTATGTGGCACACCTCATCACGAAGGGCTTTTCATCCAGAAAGAAGGAGGTCATTGTCCCACTGTACTCATCCCTCATTAGACCCATTATAGAATACAACGCCCCATTTGGTATGTACCTCTCAAGACATCTGCAACAACTGGAAAGGCCTCAGAAATACCTCACTAAAAGAATCACAGGCCTAAAGCAGATGCCCTACACTGACCGCCTTAAAAACTCCAGCTATACTCTGTCGCATATCGTCTACTCAGAGGCGATCTCTGCTTAACATACAAGGCCATGTCAAACCCAGAGCTGTTGGACATGCTACACTTAAAGAAATCCCAATCCCTCAGAGCTACACGCTCCAGGGATCTAAACCTTGTCATCACAATAAACAAAACATGCTGGAGGGATAGGTTCCTGACCCAGAGACTCCCCAGACTCTGGAATAGATTGCCCATACATGTCAAGCAGAGTGCCTCTTTGGACCTCTTCAAGAGGAACCTTGACAATTGGATGGGAGAAAGGAAATTCACCCCAGGGATCACATCAGTCGCCCTGCTAGACAGGGGTCCAGGAAAGTAAATAATGTGGGAAGAAATAGCCAGGGAATTGTTATGGCTAGGCTTGTATAGGCCCTAGGGCTGATAGCCTAGTACCAACCTATGAACCTATGAACCTATGAACCTTGACGATTGGATGGGAGATAGGAAATTCACTCCAAGGATCACATCAGTAGCCCTGCTAGACAGGGGTCCAGGAAAGTAAATATTTGTTGGAAGAAATAGCCAGGGAATCATTATGGCTGGGCTTGTATAGGCCCTCAGGCCAATAGCCTAGTACCTACCTATGAACCTACCTATGAACCTATGAACAATTTAAACAAGCAGTCATATTTATATCCATTGCTAAACAATTTTCTTGTTTTTTTTTTCAGTCATCTGCTGGGTAAGATTGTGATATTTTTTTGAAAACTAAACCCATTGCATTTTTATGTGAATCACATGTTCTGCACTATTAGACTGAGTAATAACTGAATCAGTTCTTATAGTCACTTTTGGTGCATTAAGCTATACAAAGTTATTCTGCATATCTGTAGATCTGCCTTTTATAATGTAACACTGTCACTCTTATGTATGAACTCTCATTGAACTGATAGTTTTCCTCTGTATCTTTATTTATTTATTTATTCACTTACTTAGTTCATTCATTTGATCATTGGCTGACCAGGATAGCCCAGCTGGGCAATGAATCTCTCTTTTCAGCACAAAACCATTGCGAAATGCTTCAATAATCATTTCAGTATTGGTAAAAAATATGAAAACAAGAAAAAAATCTAAAATCCACTATGGTGTTCATTCAAACCAGCACCTATTACACACAGAGTAAGCACTTTGTCTGTTCATATTCAGACTTCTTTGTACTCTGACTACAAGATAAAACTCAGCTCATAAAACAGTAGAAAAATCATGGCATCATCTAAAATATATCCAGTCAAGTTCCTTCTTTAAAATCAGTCCTTTCACTTTATCTTAATCCATAGAACGTGTCCAGTCATATCCCTTCTTTAAAATTATTTCTTGTACTTTTTGCCTTAAACATCTGTTTATTTAATACACATTTAAAATTAATATGGTCATTCAACCCTGTGCAATCTGCATCATTTAATCTTATTTGCCACTCATATTCCTTGGTGAATAACATGCTGTTAGCATCCCCGCACCCAATATTGGGTTCTATAGCATCTAACACATAAAAAAAAGTTGGATGGCGCAGTGGTGCAGCAGTAGCATTGTCACCTCACAACAAGAGGCTCTCTGGTTTGATTCTCATCTGGGGTGCCTTCTGTGCGGAGTCTGCATGTCCTCCCTATGTTCGTGTGAGTTTCTTCCGGGTGCACTGGTTTCCTCCCACGTTTCAAAGACATGCTTCTGGAGTGTTTCTCCCTGGGCCACCACTGAAAATTGTCTTAGTTCCAAGTTGGACTTTCCCAGTAAATAAATAAATAAAAATAAACTTTTTAAAAATTGTGCATTTTAAAGTATGTCTATACAAAGCATTTTTGCATTCTTATATTCTTGAACTCAGTTTCCTAATAGTTCTGCTCACATAAAATGCCTGGCATGACAAATACTAACGCAACATAAGTGACATTAAAAGTACTACAGTTGCAGTATTTTGGTGCAGCATAACTTATTCCCTTATTCAAACACAAAAAAGGACTGTTTCATACAAATCTGTGTTGATTGCACATATTACATGAATATGTTTTTTTTATTATTCTTAAATCACTTCCTTATGTTTCCCTTTTCTGTCTTTCAAGAATAATCTTAATGCTGTAACATCTTTTATTTATAATAATGGGTGCTGCACCCACTACTTTATCCACTGCAGGATCTCCACCCAACATTCGCCAGTTATTTGTCACTATATAACAACAAGCATATATAACACTCAACATAGAGGGATTAGCATCTTCTTCATCTTTGTCAGTCAATGGTTTATACTGAAGTTCTCTTCTTCTTCATCATTAATATAAAAAAAATCTAATAAAGCATGATAAATGTCTAAATATAAGTGTAAGGAATTTAAATACAAATGAAATGTAATGTATAACAAGATGAAGTAGATACATACAACAGTATATGCATAATTGTAGATTATACACGAGTGTATAAGATGGATAGAAAACCTAAAATAGCCCACCCCATTCCCAACCACACCTGCGTACATACATTACATCACCACTAGACATAGCTACTCCCACATTCTCACTAATGCAGTAAATTATACTGCCTTCTCATCACTGCTACTAATTATCTTTCATTCCTTTTACTATGGAACTTAATCAAAGTATACTGTTCCTCTCTCAATTATCCTGAAAAACTAGGTAGTGTACTAACTATTCTGACTAGTTGTCTGTCTGCCAGTGCCTTGATCTTGATATTTATTGAGTCTAGTACCCACTCTCATTATCCAGCATGGCCCTTTTAATGCTACTGTAGTACCCGCTCTCATTATCCAGCGTGGCCCTTTTAATGCTACTGGAATACTATTACACCCTTACTTTATTCTGTCTTTCTATATTTCTATATGCAACTCTCAGAATTCCACAGTTACACTCCCTGCTCTGATAAGACGCAGAACCTTACACTGGTCTGACATTAACACAGTATATTACTGTACCCTATATCCGTGGTGGTTCAGTGGTAGCATAGTTGCCTCACAGCAAGAGGTTCTCCCGTTCGATTCTCGGCTGGAGTGCTGGGAGTGCCTTCTGTGTGGAGTCTGCATGTCCTCCCTGTGGTTGGGTGGGCATTCAAAAGACATGCGTAAATGGGCGTGCCTTCATTGAAGATTGAACGTTGAGCTGGCACCTCGGCATTCCTGAAAATCTACTACCAATCATTAGCGGAGGAGTTCCGCTGTGGCGACCCCTAACTGGGAAAAGCCGAAAGACAACAACATTACTTACTGTACCCATTCTCCGCTACATTCAGCTTTCATCAGTGGCGGATCCAGGAATTTGCAAAAGGGGGGGGCACAGTCTGGTTAGTTGACTACCGGGGTGTAAGTGGTCAAGTGGGACACTACGTTGGTTGTGAAAAGACCATCTTAAGAAGCTCTGACGTGTGGAAAGACATCAATGGACATTCAGTTGCATATGATTTTGCTGTAGATATGGCAGAAGAAACAGGTAATTTTTGTGCAGCACACAGCACTTGAAGAGACTGGGTAATCTCTGGGATACATACCTGTCTCTCCAGCAGATCCAATTTATATCACAGGTAAGGTTTAAGTCTTTAGAACAGGTAATTCTGGTACTATTTGTTTTGTGGATATGCAGGAGGTCCAGCACAGTGGGGTCTGACAATGCCCTGCATATCAGGAATAGCTTTCACCTCAAAAGCATGTAAGAGACAGAATACTGGGATAGAACCTTAAGGCAGTCTGCATAGGACATTTTACTTAACCCTGTATTCTTTTAGTGAGGAACCTCTGTGGACGTTCCAGTAGTTAGATATGCCTGGCATATCTCTCAACTGCACAATTCTTCCAGAATGTCCAGATTTTTGCCACATATTTTTTGTCTGTTTTTCATAAAATTGTGGTTTTCTGGCAAATTAGTGGCAAATCACTAAAGACTGAAGTTAGAAAATAATGACATTTGAGTTTCCAACTTCATACCCTTCAGTAAAGTCATGCTAATACAAAACCTGTTCTACTAACTTTCTAAGTTTGTAAGAGCAATATTTAAAAATTGTCCCTACTTTTGGGCCTTTGTCCCAGTTTTATAAATGCCTTTGTCCAGATTTCTTGCTCTAAGAGGTTGAGAGGTAGGACCTAGTTAAGTACATACCAAAGGGGTATTCTAGTTGACAGGTCTTCTGAATGCCAAATACAGTGGAACAATGACTTCCTTGAACTTAGATGCCATACCTTTGTTTATAAGTTGCTCAGCATAGGATTTCCTCACTACTGTAGACACATGATAGTCAAAGGCTAGATTACTATCCATGCGTGTCCCCAAGCCCCTGACTACTGGGTCAACTCTAAGGGGTATGTTGTCAATATGATAGTTACCAGGGGTGGATGACTTCCTGAAGGATACTATGCATTTCTTGGCATTTAGTTTTAGTCCGTGGCTCTGACACCAGTCTGTCAGCCCCTCCTGGAGATTCAATGACAGCTCCTAATTTGCAATCATCTGCAAATTTTTATCAGCCAGAGACCACTGACATTGGCCTTGACTTCAGAGAAGTAAATGCCAAAAAGGAGTGGTCCAAGGACTGATCCCTGAGGGACTCCACTTGTAACTGGCCTATTTGTAGAGGTGGCTGCCCAGTTCTAACTTCCTGGGTCCTGTCTGAGCCAGTTGGCTATCCACTGGGTAACATGTGAGTTTGTACCCAACCCTTGAGTTTGTCAGCAATGTCTGAGTGGGGTATTGTGTCAAATGCCTTAGCCAGGTCAAGGTAGGCAGTTTGAACCATTTTGCCCTCATCCACTGCTTTGGTGACCTTCTCAAAGAAGTCTACCAGGTTGAGTAGGCATAATATGCCCTTGATGAAACCAAACTGGGTTGGATCCAGTGTTTGGAGGTTTACTATATCACTGTTGATCATTTCCATGATAATTCTTCTCATGGATTTACATACAAGACTAGTGAGACTTATGGGTCTGTAGTTTCCAGGGTCTGTAGACGGCCTACCTTTGTGCAGAGGTATGAATTTTCTGTTCTCCATTCATGCGGCAAAAAGCTTGTTTAGAAGCTATAGTTAAATAGCAATTCCAGAGGCTCTGGCAGGTCACTTTCATGCTATTTAGAAGGCATACTGAGATACTGTCTGGACCCATTGATGCAGTGTTCTTGGCCTCAAGGACCTGTTCCCTAGTGATAGCAGGGGGGGTATATTAGATGGTATTTCTGAGGGAAGGTTAAAGGGGAGAGAGGGGTAAAGTTGGAGCTGAATTTAATCAGCCAGTAGGTTTGCTATATCTTCTGGCTTAGTAGCCTAATGAAACAGTTTACACCATTAGCAACAACAGTTCAGCCTCTGGATAGATGCATCATTGATATTTACCACCCACATAAATCAGCAGATAAAAGCAGGTTATGCCATAAAACACATTTTTAGCCAAGAAAGCAAAATAAAATTATTGTCCAATATGTCAAACCTTTCCCTGGCTCATTCTCTCTGCTACACATTCCAATAGGTGCCCTCAAACAATTCAAAACCGAATCTCTTACTCTGTATGTTAAATGTACTCCCAAATGCCTAACAACCATAAAATGAATACCGACCACTGATTAAGCTCCTATCAGTCCTGATATGCAAACCTCCTGTTCCCTGGCTATTGCTCATCTAGCTCCTATGCACTATTACAAAGGTCAGAATCTCGCCTAAAGCCACAGCATGTTCACCTCAGACATACCATTCATCACATGAGCTCTATACTACAATCAAAGCATTCTACATTTCTTACTTCAAATGGTAAATGTACTCCCAAATGCTTAGGTACCATAAATGATTAGCAGTCTCTGATTAAGCTCCTATCAACTCACATAAACAACCACCTTTTCCATAACTCACCTCTGCATTATCAAAAAACACATTCAAGCACTCAGAGGCACAAAACATTCACCTCATATGTGACATCCATCACAAAAGCTCCTTACCAATACAGAAACATTCTGTATAACTGGAACTACTACACAGGATAAAATCCATGCCAGTGAGGATATCAACCACCTCATTTTCCAAAGCAATAAAACGTTTACCTTATTTCCCCATCCTCCATCTATTCTTGCAACTCTGCCTTTCTTACCATCCCCAAGACATCTACAATTCTTAATCAGCTGCTCAGCTTCAATTTTCTCGTTTTGTGTAATGAAAGTGTCAGTTTCTTTCCAGTTCCAACCCAACATAAACCTCTCAAATGTATTTTATTTAAACTGCATGTTCCACATTAAAAGGGTCTGTCACACATTTAATGATGACATTTTTAACAAATATCTGTTGTAAATACAGAATCATGTCAATTCATCAATATACTCTTAATTACAACATTATTAACCATGACATGAGTTTTCTAGATGCAGCTGTTAGTAAAGCTTTCACATTAAGGAGAGCTACATGAATATACACAAACATTATTGAGTTACCTGGAAACTTTAAAACAACTACAACCGATTAAAAATCATGTTCAATCACTTGTTACTGGCTGCTGTGCATACCGCTCTTAAAATGTAAATAAGTTAATTTTTTATTATTTTTCACGTGTTCTCTTTTCCTTGCATCTATTTCAATTATATATTTTTTCTTTTATATTTCAATTATATTTTTAATCATCACTTCAGTTTGCTAAGGACACTAGGGTTGTTGCTGAAGTGACAATCCGATGCCTTGTGCACAAATGGGGGAAAAAAAAAAAAAGAGGGCTGTGAATGGATGGATCAGGGCTGTTGGTTGAAAAGTCGGCCAGTATGAGTGTCTCATAACCTATTTAGGGTCAAATAAAACTGAATTTAATTGACACTGTGGCCAGTTTTTTACTGCAGTTACATAGTCTATCAATAGGCAGTTCAGCCCAAACAAAACCGTCAAACTATGTATTTTCTTATTCAGTTACAAATTTAAAATTCTCAGTTCAGAAGAAAAGAACCATTAGGTCTGAAAATCCCCCACTGAGAGAAAAATAGGGAGATATATTTACATTCAAACATATAAAGTGCTGTCATTTTTGGGCTTCAGTTCAAATATCTGACACAATATTCTACAATAGCGCCTTAACTTAACCAAAAGCGGTGGCACAGCTAGAGTCTGTGCTGCCCAGGAATGTCTGAGTTTGCAGCCCCCCCCCTCACAAAAATCATGGTCAAATGGAACTCCCAATACACAGACCCCCCACAGTCATTCCAGTGTCCCATTACTTGGCCATTTCTCCCCATTTACCATAAACACTAATGTGCATACCGCTCTATGCTTTACTTCTACATTTACTATTATGGATTTCATTTAAATATTTATTTTAAAATTTTATGGCACAAACACTGATAATAGAAATCTGCTAAACAAAGGAAAACAGTCTCACAATGAAAATAGACTTATCATTAAAACTTCTCTGCCCTTTAAACTCACATTCATTGAAACAGCATTGAAACACACATTCAAAGAAAATGCATCTGGCCAGTGACGGATAAAAAGTTTAACTTTGGGCTGTTTTCAAATCATAGGCCGCTTGCACACATATTTAGGAGCATGCAGACATACATGTGTTCTTTGATTCACCTTCTTGATTGTATTAAATTATATTCCTTATATAATACAGCACATTTGTTAGAGCATGTTTTAAATTTATTATTTTGAACATTTAATACATAAAGCAACAATGACAAAACTGCCCAATTCAGAACATTTCCATCAAAGTCTACTGAAACTTCTATCATTACAACCCACCAATATCAGTAAATATGCGCAATCTCTGCAAGTCATCTAAATCCATATTAAAGAGATCTGTAACTAATGAAGTTGCTGCTAGCAAACAACTTTATATTTCATTGTTACATCTACAAATAAAGTGCCTGTTGCCCTTGAAGAATAAATTGCCCATGTTACATTAAAAAAATGATAAGCTAGTAATATTGCAATAGGGAATAGATGGCAAACTGATTACCTAGTAATGATGAAACTTATCTCCTACAAAGGAGAATCTACACAGGACTGCAGCATCCACCCCCTTTAAAGTACAACATAGTACCATATCAGCAATCCATCTACATACTGTGGGATTAGAACCCACAGCCTTCTGCATCAAAAGCAAGTATACTATCTGCTGTGTTACTAGCAATGCAAACTGGGCATAAGCAGAACTTCTCTTTCCCAAAAGCTCTTAGCTCCTTGTAAAATTCACTTGACAATCAACTAAATCCTTTGCAGCACAAGAAATCTAGTAAAAGCCAAAATTTATTGGGGGATCAAAAGCCCAAAACCAGGAACAAATGTTAAATATTGCTTGCATAATCTTAGAAAGTTACTAGAATAAAACATGATTTGTGTTTCCATGTGTTTCCTGAAGGTACGAAGACTGAAATTTAAATGGCTATCATTATTTAGTGAATTAAATTCTCACTGATTTGCCAGAAAACCACAAATTGTAAGAGGAACAGACCAAATGTATGAGCCAGACATTCAACCCGGCAACACACAGAGCAACCCAGCAGCACACAGAGCAATAAGAACCAGCAGCAAGACAAATTAAACACTCTGGCAGCAATAAGAATCAGCAATAAATTCACTAGTGCACTCACAGGTAGCAATAAGATGATCAAAACAAATGCTGTACTGTATTTTAAATTGTGCGGCATGCACAGACGTGACTGGAAGAACAGATGCTATGGGCCGAAGATGAAGAACACCCTTAAAAATCACTTTTTTTCAATTAAAACTCTTAATGTAAATGTGTGCCTGGGCAGACCACCCCTCTAGCACCCCCTCCAGCTACACCATTGACTAAAAGCATTTTAAGTTATCTGACCATCGTGACATTTGTTTTTAACTTACCTCTCATATATCGAACTTTGTTTAAAAAAAGCAATAAAGATCAGCTATCCATTTAAACATTATTTGTTTGTATTATAATTTCTTCACAGCATCACACCCTGTCACCCTCGCTGGTATTAATGAACTGTCAGACCAAACTGTTACAGAGACCAAAAAGTAACATGCTCAACACATGACACATCATTAAGTTTGCTATTTCCTAGCCCCAGCATTCACCCTGCCTCACAACAAGCATGTTAGTTAATTACTGGCTTAAGCAATACCTAGGAGTGCACAGTAGGCCACTCTCAACACTAGAATATTTTAATATATTAAGTGATTTGTGCCTCAGTGCTTGGATAGTCAAGTACCTGATTGAATTCAAAATGTATATAAGTTATAAGTACAATAACAGTTTTATTTATTAACACATACCTATTTATTGACCACATACATGGACTGGCCCAATGCCCTTTTCAGTCATGACGCAGGTTCAGGAAGGAGCTAAAGGAATATACAGTTGTATTACAGTATGATAAAGTCTTTGCATGACTTAGTAAGTTTCTGATAACAATGATAAAATGTACTTCTCCCTAGAAAAAAATAGTCTTACTAGTATAAATATCTGTGGACCTCAGAAGAGCATTTGAAAGTGATGATCACCAAATTATTATATAAAATTTACACTCTTACTGGATTTGGAATAATACAATGAAATGGATAGCTGCCATTTTAATAAAACTTTTCGTTTTCATTGACATAATCAGGCATTGCCTCATTCCACAAGGATTATATTTTTTTTCATTTTTTCAGGTACTATTACTCAAAAAATTCCTTCTTCAGTAATTTTTATTATATGCAGGTTTGGACAAATTATTCACATCATAGAAAGGCAGCTTACATGTTCCTTCTAACACCCTAATTAAATGTGTTGATGAAAATAAGCCTTTATTAAATAAAAATGTGTATATTCTTTTGGAACTAATACAAAATTAAAACATTCTAATTCCATGAAGATCTTTGATCTACAAGTCATCAGTTTCCAATTTTCAAGGCGCCAAAATGGTACAGTTTTCTCCAGAAGAGTATTATGTGTGTTAAAGATTTCTTTGTAGTCTTTAAGAGACCACGTAGTAATTTTCTTAGTTCTCCCCTTAAACATTGATGTTTAAGGGAAGAACTAAGAAAATTACTACACAGTCTCTTAAAGACTACAAAGAAATCTTTAACGCACATAATACTCTTCTGGAGAAAACTGTACCATTTTGGCGCCTTGAAAATTGGTAAGTCAATAAAATAAAAATTAGCATTACCTCAGTGCACATCACTTTGTCACTGTAGAAGAGTAGTTTCAAAGTCAACTGTATTTTTATTTTAAAATTAAACTAAATTATTTTCTAACAAAAGATTAACTTACTCAGCCATATGACAGCTCCCACCAACACACGTAAATTACAATGGAGATGCAGTTGGAGAAGGATCGTTATAAAAAAAAAATCATCTGACTGCAACCTCCAATTGCATCTCCGATGCATTAGGTGTGTTTGGAGACAGGATCCTTTGAGAAGATGCACCTGATTTAAAAAAAAAGTTTAAAAAGGGGCTGGCGCGTGCCCCTGCGCCCATGCCTAAATCCGCCACTGATCATATTCATCAGTTCTAACTGAGACTGTATTCCTATGAACTCTTACCTGCATCAGCATATCTGAATACTCACTAACTTCTTAGAGACTAACTACCTTAATATTTATGTCTGTATTTCCTACTTTGCTTCATGACATGTCCCTGCTACACACTGCCTCTAACGAAAACCTATACTGAATTATGTCAAAGCAATTGTTTAAACATTTCCTCTAAAATTTCGCCTGTATGTTTCATTGTCAGGATATTCCCTTAACTCTGTACTTATCCCAGCAGCACACTACTTTCAGATGCTGGACAATGCAAACCCAGTGGTTATAAAACTACTGCACACGTAAACCCAAGGTCAGTTAATAATTAATCACACATAGCCAAGCCTTGGGTTTATGAACACAAGCTAAATATTACCGGCAACTCAGAAACTTGATTAAAATGATAGTCACCTCATTTTGAGTAAGATCATCAAAATACAAACACAGTAAGACATGACAGACTTGGTAAAAAATTTATATGAAGTGTCATCCTCCTGATTAACAGGTTTTATACCTCTACCCTATGTGTGAAATATATTAGTAATGATCCAGTCAATGCTGACTGGCTTGTGGTTGAGACATTAATCAGAAGCCATCATAAACTCTATGTAATATTTCCCAAAGATTCTTCTCCAATTATTGCCACTATCTTAAAAGATTTTGTTACTTTCACTCAACCATATACTTAAAGTAGCATACTGTTCTAATGAGGATTTTGGTGTTAATCTATATGGTCCTATAGAATAAGAAGAACAAAATGACAGTTTAATTCACTCAACCCTCAACCATATGGCACAGCAATATTCTCATCCCATCGGGTATACAGGTAACCGCTATATGCTTGACACTGTTTATACAAACAATCCTTCCAGAGTATTAAACTTTGAGGTACTGCCTTTTCCATTCCACGTCAAACTTCCATTCTATTTAAGTGGACTGCAAAAAGGCCAAAACTTCCTTCAAAAATAATTATTGCAGTTTTTCAACATCAGAAAAGTTATTTCTGCTAGAACTTTTCTACCTCATAGCCAGTGTCTGGTGTGGTAGAAATTAGATGATTCTTCCAGACTCTTCTGAATCTTCAAGGCAAATACTTTCCCACCTTTAAGATTTGCATTACAGGTAACCAGCTCCATTAGGCTTAAATATAAGAAAGTGCAGTTGTGTAACATCTTACCATAATGGTAGATGTCCTTGCCTTCACTGCTGCAGTATTCTTAACATATGGGGAATCCCTGCCATGGAAGCCGATGCCTGACCAGTTTACCAACGACTCCTCTTCCTTTTAAGGTATGCCAAACATCAGCCAAATGCTGTAGCATAGGGCATAAAGGTGACAGACAGGCCTACAATAGTCAGATGTGATTGCTGTAGTAGGAACACCAGTCCAAGGAACCCAACAGGTAATCTGTACATCCAGGAAGGCAAAGGACTAGGGGGAGGGAAGGAGGGAGTGAATACTGTACCAGTGAAGGCAAGGACATCTACTATTATGGTAAGATTTTACACAACTGTATTATGTCCTTACATTCACTGCGGCAGTATTCTTAACATATGGGAGAGTGCCAAAGCTCAGGAGGAAACTAGGGAGGGGGAAGGTTCATAGGTTGGTACTAGGCTATCGGCCCTAGGGCCTGTACAAGCCTAGCCATAACAATTCCCTGGCTATTTCTTCCCACAATATTTACTTCCCTGGACCCCTGTCTAGCAGGGTGACTGACGTGATCCCTGGGGTAATTTCCTATCTCCCATCCAGTCTCAAGGTTCCTTTTGAAGATGGTCGAGGAGGCACTCTGCTTGACATGTATGGCCATGGAGGCAAGGAGCAGAAGAGTTCCCTAAAAAGCCATGAAGAATGGCACTAACAAAATCAGCCCTAGCTCTAGAAATACCATCCAACTGGTAATGCTAGGTAAAGGTATGCACAAAAGTCCAGGTAGCTGCTTCAAGAATAGAACTAGTATCTAAGGCCTTGAAAAAAGCACCAGAAGAAGCTACAGGTCTAGTAGAATGAGCCTTGACTGAAGAGACAAGGCTCTTGCCATGAAACATATAACAAAAAGAAATAGCCTTAGAAATCCAAGAAGAAATAATTTTGCTCGGATACAGCAAGTCCCAAAGATCTTGGATGAAAAGAAGCAAATAACTGATCAGATTTTCTAATAGCCTTAGTGTTATCTAAATAAACCCTGAGTTGCTTATGCATGTCCAAAGTATGCAGCACCCTCTCAGTGTCAGTTTGTGGAGGGGAGAAAAAAATAGGTAGATTAATAGACTGATTAAGTGATAGTTCATTAACCACCTCATAGTTTCATAGGTGTTTACTAGGCTAATGACCACAAGGGCCTTTTTAAGCCTAGCCATACATCCCAAATCTCTGACAAGTTCTGATGCCCTTGATAGCATGGGCCTGGGAGATGAACCATTTACAGGTTACCTGTTTGCATCAGAGACATAGGTGCCAAACCAGGGATGAATTTCCGGTTTCCCATCCAATTGCCCAAGTTGCACTTGAATTGGATTAGGGAGGAACTCTGCCTCACATGGATGGGGAGCCTGTTCCATAGACAGGGTAGTTTCTAGGATACATACCTCTCTCTCCAGCAGGTGCTATTTATATCACTGGCAAGGTTTAAGTCTTTAGAATGGGTAATTCTGGTACTGTTTATTTTGTGGATATGCAGGAGATCCATCAGAGTGGGGTCTGACAACACCCTGTATGCCAGGCATAGATCTCCCCTCAAAAGCCTGCAGGAGACAGAATATAGGGGTAGGGCCTTGAGGTAGTCTGCATAGGACATATTACTTACGCCCTGTATTCATTTAGTGAGGAACCTCTGTGGATGTTCCAGTTGTTGGATATGCTTGGTTAGGCACATACCAAAGGGGGACATTGTACTCAATGATAGGTCTGATGAATGACGAATACAGTGGAACAATGACTTCCTTGGACTTAGATGCCAAACTTTGTTTATAAGTTGCACAACACAGAATGATTTCCTCACCACTGTTGACACGTGATGATCAAAGGCTAGATTACTACATGTGTCCCTGAGTCCCTGACTACTGGGTCAGCTCTAAAGGGTGTGTTGTCAATATGATAGTTACCAGGGATGGATGACTTCCCAAATGATACTATTATGCATTTCTTGGCATTTAGTTTTAGTCCATGATTTTGACACAAGTTGTTTGTCTGTGTCAGCCCCTCTTGAAGAAAATGTATGTCAGTGTGAGATTCAATGGCAGCTCCTAATTTGCAATCATCTGCAAATTTAGTCAGCCAGAGACCATTGACATTGGCCTGTAACTCAGACACCCATCTGGCAGAAGTAAGAGCTAACAAAAGAACAGTCTTCCAGGAATAATGTTGCAAGGAAGCTGAAGCAGCAGGCTCAAAAGGAGCCTGAGTCAACTTCTCCAAAACAAAATTAGGATCCTAGGGAGGAGGAACAGGCTTACTGAGAGGTCTAATATTAAGGACGCCTTTAAAAAATTGTTTCACCTCAAATCTAGACGCTAAAGGAGGAGAAAAAGGCAGACAAGCAGAGATAGCTAATAAGTGGGATTTAATAGAAGAATAGGCCAAACTAGCATTGAGCATCTCACGCAAATAAGAGATAACCAAAGGAACATCCACAGTAGGTGGGTCCAGGTTATAAGAGAGACTCCAAATTGAAAACCTCTTCCATTTGGATAAATAGGATTTCCTAGTAGTAGGTTTCCTGTCCTCCTGCAGGACTTGCAGTACGTCCTCAGAAAAAAAGGTGTCTATGAGGAATCAAAACCCTATCACCCACACTGTCAGTTGAAGTATGGGAACCAGTGCTGTCGTGGCCAAAATGGAGTCACCAACAAGATTTTGGGAGAATCCTGTTGAATTTTGAGCAGGGCGTTTGGAATGAGAGGAAGGGGAGGGAATGCATAAAAAAATCGCCTTACAAAAAAATGAGAGAGCATCCACCTTCCACACCAGAGGACCTGGGACTCTGGCACAAAACAGAGGAAGTTGTCTGTTCAGAGGGGAGATAAAAAGAGCCACTTGAGGAGTACCCCACTGGTGGATAATGCCCAGAAACAGATCCCTGTGAAGAATCCATTCTTGGGACTGAGTTAAGGACCTGCTCAGAGTGTTTGCCAAAATATGCTGACTGGAAGGGATATAAACTGCTTGAAGAATCACTTGATACTTCACAGCAAGATCCCATACCAGATGTGCCAACTGACAAAGAAGATAAGCTCTCGTTCCTCCCTGTTTGTTGATAAACCACATCACTGTGGTATTGTCTGTGAACACCTTGAGAGGACCTGGAGAGAAAAAAGGATAAAAGGCCTAAACAGCCAGCAGAAGAGCTGTCATATCTTTGACATTGATGTGCTCTTTCTGCTGATAAGGCGACCACACCCCCTGAACTTTTAGAGAGCCAAATGTCACCCCCCCCCCATCCCATGTCTAAAGTGTCTGTGAACAATTCCTGAGAGGGAAGAAGGGAGTGAAAAGGGATCCCTGGATTCAGACAACTGCTGAATCAACCAGTGAAGTTCCTGTCTGAGACAAGGAAGAAGAGGAACTATAAAGTCTAGAGGATGCACATGCTGAAGCCACACTGACTTCAGAAACCACTGAAACTTTCTCATGTGAACTTTGGCCAGAGGGAGCATCAAAATGGTGGATGCCATGAAACCCAGAGTTCTCAGAAACTCCCTGGAAATAATGCAAGCCAGAGGAAGAAGAGTTTGAAAGAAAGAAATGAATGTTAAGGCCTTTAGTGGGGGCAGGGAAGCCAGCATTGGTACTGTCTGAATCCTGCAACTCAGAAAAATATGATCTGCAAAGAAGTCAGAGAAGACTTTTTGAAATTTATAGTGAACTGCAGACTTACAAGAAGGGAAACGGCAAAATGAAGATTTTCCAAAAGGGTCTCTGGAGAGGACACCTGAATCAACAGGTCGTCCAAGTAAGGAAATATTTGGATCCCTTGAAACCTGCAGAAAGCAATCACAAGAGCAAAGTATTTGGTGAACATCCTTGGGGCCAAAGAAAGGCCAAAGGGCAAAGCAGAGAACTAAAAATGCCAGGAAGCAACAGAGAAATGCAAAGAACTTCCTGAAAATATTATGGATTTGAATATGGATATAAGCATCCTTGAGATCCAGAGACACCATATAAGCCTGAGAGAGCAAGAAAGGAAACAAAATTTGAAGGGACAACATCCAGAATAGGTCTCCAAAGTGCCCTCTTTCCTGGGCACTAGAAACAGTCTGGAGTAGAAAACCTTTTCCCCTTTGGGATACAGACACCTCTTGAATAGTACCCTGAGTCAAGAGATTTTGAAAAAACCTCTGGAAAAAATGGAAGTTGTTCCCGAGTAGACTAAGGAATGCCCATGAAAGGAGGATGGGATTTCCACACCATGAAGTACCCCTGACAAATGATTGGCAGAACCCAAGAATCATGAGTGATCTGAAGCCAAACAGAAGAGAAAGAGAAAGGCGAAGAGAAAAAGGAATGTGGCTGGGAAGGGATAGCTAGTCATACAGCACCTGGTTTGTCCGGAAAGGAAGACTTCGGAGTCCCTGAAAACTGAGGAGGAGCCCATTTGCCACTCTTCTTACTTTTACTAGAAGGGTGGGGTTGCCTACTAACAAAGGCAGGCTTAGCAGGGTAGTTTTTCTGAAAATTAGGCACAGGAGAAGCAAACACATGTTTAAGTCCCTGTAAGGCCTTATCCTTATCATGTAGGGACTTAAACAAACCAGCAGCAGCTTCTCCAAACAAAAGCTTAGAATCCAGAGGAGCATCCATCAACTTAGCCCTAATGTCATCAGGTAGAAGTTGAAGCCTAAGCCAAGAATACCTCCTCATCACTGAACCAAAAACAGCATTCCTAGAAAAGACATCTGCCACATCATAACTACATTTAATAGAACTTGACAGAAAGTCCCTAGAAAGAAAAGAATGGAAGTTTTACCCTCAGTGTCTGGAAAATCAGAAATAAGTTCACAGGCCTGAGAAAGAAGAACCAACATACCTAGACATAATTAATAGCCCTAAAAGCTAGGATAGCAGAAATGTAAACCTTCTTACCCAGCCTTTCCACAGCTCTGCCATCCTTGTCAGAAGGCAATAACTCGGGTGAAGAAAGCAATTACATGGTTTATCAGAGGCTATGGACACTACAGAGGGGTCAAGAGCAGGCACTTATATAAAAAAGAACAATTTTCAGGCACCCCATAAAACCTGTCAGGTTTCTTGGGAGCAGGGGGCAGAGAATCAGGAGCATGAAAGGCACTAGAACAGCATCCAGCAAAGCAGCCAGAACAGGAGGAATAGCCACAAGCTTAGAAAATTCCAACTGCAGCAACTCATAGTACCTCTTATGGATATCAGACACCTGAGCACAATCCCAATTAAAAAAAATCCATCATCCTAGAGAGTGTGTCCCCAAAGGAAATTTCCTCAAAGGGAACATCAAGACTAATAGATTCCTCCTCCTCTGACCCATAGTCCAAAGGAGAAAGAATTTGAGTAGAATAAATCAGGGCTTCACCATCAGAATCTAACTCATCCTCAGAAGAATCCTGTTCTCTTGGCCTTTTAAGGGGAGTAGAGGACCAAGGAGAAGCAGGAACCAGAGCTCCTTGAGGAGGCTTTAAGGACATTAATGCCGTAAATAGCCCCTAAGTAAAGGCCTTTCAATCACTTTGTGGATCCCTAGGAGCAAAAGAAACATGTTTAAGTTTTTTTTTTTTTTAAGGGAACGTCCCCTCCAAAAAAATGAGAAGGCTCAACCCAGGATGATAGCCAAGAATTATAGCAGGAACTTCTTCCCCAACTAAAAACAGAGGAACTCCCCTGGGCCCCTCAGAAAAAATCAACCATAGTTCCCCCCTGAATGTCCGAGATGGATGCCTACAAAGCCTCTTTGGATGTGCTGCCAGCCGGTTCCTCACCAGCCTCCAACAAAGTCATGGCAGAGAACTCTGACAACTCAGCCAGGTGAGCCTTCAGGATTGTAATGACCTCAGGAGAAACACCTGGCAGAGGCTGAACAGCGGAAGATTCCGATCATACCTTTTTCACCTTCTTTTTCCCTAACAGCTGATCTCGGGGCAGGATATTCCTTCCATTGTGTCATTATTTTATTATTTATTTTTTATTTATTTTTATTTATTTTACATTTGTTAACCAGGAAAGTCTGATTGGATATATGTCCATTTTCAGCGGAGGCCCGGGGAGAAAAACTCCATACAGAACACAATAAGACAGAACAGCAAAATACATTATGAAATACTATAGAGAAACACAATACAGAGAAACTGTTACATATTTACATATTAAAACCATTCTATTAAACCAAGTATTAGTATAATTCTATATAGAGGTTATACAATATATATGTAGGTCACTTTCCAAGTTCCTAGCCCTTACATTCAACAAGCTCATTAGCGAAAATCTTAAGACGCTGGTTCGCAAGATACAAGGAAAGGGAAGAAGGTTTACTGTGGATGTTTTTTGGAATGAATGCCTGACAAATTGAACAAGACATATGGTCATGAGATGCTTCCAGACAATCTTTATGGGGAATCTCTCCCACACTGGCATTTACCCTTCCTGGATGACATTAATCCCAAGGAGTGCAAAATAAGACAAGAAAAAACAAAAACTCCAATGGGGCACTTAACTGCAACTGCAAAAAAGTCAGCAAACAGGTGCAAGTAGTCACTGGAGAATGAAACTGCATTCAACTGGCAGAAAACGGATACAGGTAAACAGACCGATGATGAAAAGATACGTTCGGACTAGTGGCAAAGAAGTTCTGATTATGGTAGATCTGAATGTCACCTTTATGTCCTACCTTATGCAAGGAGTATTTGGGTGACATTTGGTGTACCTTTAATGCAACAGGAGTCTTTGATAGACTGGCCAAACTTTAGGCTTCACGGCAGGGAATAACCATATGTTAGGAATACTGCAGCAGTGAATGTAAGGACATCTGGTATAACTAGAGAAAGACTAACTTCATTCAGATCTTTGAGTCCTTGTCACCTGGAGAAATCCCTGTAAGAAAGTGGTTAGAGGAATCAGGCATTGTACCTTAGGACCTGTCATGCTGTCCTTGTATCAAACCATAGGAATTTCTGGAAAGACATTAATGTGGTGTGACATGGGAGGAGTAATCAGTGTATAACTATAGCCTAAGAGATTGCAAATCCTACTACCTTAAACTTCAAAATAATCATAAAACCATCTCTTCAGAAAATTTTGGAATAGTATTTCATCAATATTAACCCCAGGCAAAAAAGAGAACCCTTGCCCTGACCCAGACACACCAGACCTCCACCTAGCTACCAAAATTAACTCATTTTTCATTGACTCCATAGGCAAACTCACCTCTTCTTTCCCTAACAACATCTCCCCAACTTAACTGATAACAAAAACTTAACATCCATGAACCCTAAGTCCTCCCCTTTTACTCTCAAATCCATTCCTACCCACACTATAAAAAAAGCTCCTACAAAAGTTAAAACCTTACTCTAATGCCCTAGATGACATTCCATCCAAATTTCTCCAACTAGCTGCTGATGGCATAGCCTTTCCAGTCAGCATCCTAATCAATCACTCCATTTAGGAGTCCTATGTACCATACCTCTGGAAAAAAGCCTTCATCATCCCCCTCCATAAAGGAGGTACAAACTGTTCAATCTCCAACTTTCGCCCTATTGCTATCCTATCCCCTATCTCTAAGATACTCAAAAAATGTATTCACCTCCAACTATTACCCTACCTGTTGGACAACCAACTCCTAACTCCTACCCAACATGCATTTATACCAGGAGATAGCACCACCACTGTCCTTCTTTCCTTCCCTGAAATCATTAACTCTGCTCATGACTCTGGGAACATAGTTTCTACGCTCCTCCTTGACTTATCTAAAGCTTTCGACACTGTCTCTCATGTGCTTCTACTTTCTACACTCTCCCATCTTAATCTCTCCTCTTCTTCTATAAAATGGTTCTCCAGCTATCTCTAAGCCAGGGAACAAGCTTTAAAATGGAACTATTGCACTTCCTCTTTCCTTCACACCCCAACATATGTACCCCAAGGCTCTATTTTGGGTCATTTACTATTTAACATTTTCATCAATGATTTCCACCAAAATATCCCCAATGCTAAACTGGTGCAATGCGCAGATGATTCCACTATCATCTGCTCAGCCAAAACTCTTCCTTTACTAATAAACCTTACGCAAGAAACCTTCTCCTCCACTGAGTCCAGGATGCTTGACAATCACCTAGCCCTAAATGCCTCCAAATCTAAAATAATGATCTTTACCCCTTCTAGACATACTGCTGCTGACAAAGCATCCTTCTTTATACTTAGCCTAAATAAAACAACTATTGAAATAGTTCCCCATACAAAACTTCTGGGCGTTCTTATCGATGACCAGCTAAAATTTGATATCCACCTACAAACCAATATTAAAAAGACTCATCAAAAACTTGGTATGCTTTATCGACACAGGTGCTACCTTTCTCTGTCTTCTAGGCAACTCCTATCTACCACCTACCTCCTACCCTCCCTTTTGTATGGAGCTCCGCTACTCTCTAACCTCCAATCATCCCTAAAATCTAAACTTTCCTCATGTTATAACAAAATTTCAAAGTTTGCCACAGGATCCAAATCCTCTACTCACCATTGCAACTCCCTACATGCTCTAAATTGGTTGGAACTCCCAAGCTACCTAAATTTCATTCAACTAACTACAGCACGCAAGCTAATTTTCAAATCTTCTAACTGTCCATCACTCTACTCTTCCCTAAAACTTCACCAGTCACATAGAACACTTAGATCCACAAATCAGAACCTCTTAGAACTTTACAAGCCTTTACAAGTACCAGGGCAACTTCTACTATTATTCTGCCTTGCCAGATTATGGAACTCTCTTCCACCTTACATTACAACTACCCCTAACCTACCATCCTTTAAAACCCTACTCCACTCTCACCTCTACTCCCTCTGGGAGTGCTCCTGTACCCATCCTACCTGATTCCTGATACCTATCCCTATTCTATTCTACTCTAATCTCTGCCACTGCTTCAATTCATCTCTCTAAAATTCTTTTGCCTAAATACATGTAGTGTATTAAAATGAACATAAATTTATTATTTTTGCTAATATCTTATAAGTGATTGACTCAGCTCATATATTTCTGCTGTATATTGAATGTTAAACTGTTGTTCTCATATGCTGTACTAATACATTGTATATTGTATATTGTCTTTCTGTCTGGAGCTTTTCTCCTCGGGCCTCCATTGAAAATGGGCTACCTTGGCCTAATGGCCTTTCCCAGTTAACAAACTGAAATAAATAAATAAATAAATAAATAAACAGTCATATAGCTGATATTTTCTTAGAGGAGCTGTATCCACTATCATCTGGGCTCCTACCCTCCATTTCTATCCATTTGCCTCCTCCCTGTTTACACAGTCCACCTTTCTACTCCAGAAAATTTAGTGAGAAGGAAATTCTGACTATTCGAAATAAGTTTCCCCTTGCTGAATCCCCAGGAAGTGATGGCTTACATCCCAAATTCATATAAAACATAACCCATAGATTCTTAGTATTTGCCCATATGCATTCATAATGTTGTCTATATGCATATTTTTTGCACTATGCCAACCTTTCATTCCTACTGACTTGGAATCATACAACTATATTTCTAATACCTGGAATGTCTATCCTCGGTCTTCCATGTCATTACCAGCCAATCTTCTTACTTCTTGACTTAGCTGAACAATTTGAAAAGGCCATATTACAACTGTCCCCTACCAAATATGGAATTTTAAACACATACCAATATGACTTTCAGTCTGGACACAGTACTCAAGGGCAGGTGTAAACCTTATTGATCTCACCAAAGCCTTTTATTTAATAAATCTCCCTCTTTTATCCCAAACACTTCAGGCCACTGAAATCTTTGCTGGTGTCTACAAGAGGTTCCCTGGTTATCTTTACAACTGGACTTTAAGTCCAAAAGTACCAAACGACATCTCCTGCCCCAAAACGTTTTGCTCAGTTTTTCTGCAGGGATCTGTTCTTCCAGGCCCTGTGTTTTCAGTGCAAGTACATCCTGTGTTTCTAGGACTTTCAAAACTTAAATTATAACAACTGTGGATGACCCAGTCATTAATTGACAAACTGTGTCACAGTTGAAGTTCAAACAGGCATTCCAACAACATATGGACTCACTAAATATATGGACCAAATCCAAATTCATCAATAAAATTTTAGGTAAAACCAAATCCATATACATTAAGTTCCATACCTATATACTAAAGTTTTGACACCAAAACTGACAACTGTCTCAGTATTAGTATATCAGCATATGACTCATTGCAAATCTCAACTTTCTATATCCATAGCAAGGTACTTTCTGTTTTCATCAGGAAGACTGCAAACAAAACATCCTTAATTCTAGAATTGCCATTGGAAAAGATATACTGTGTTCTGTGATATAATATGACCTTCTTCTATTTGTGCAGTCATCCTCCAAGATATGCTCTGCTCTCCAAATTCTTACTAATAAAATGAACACATTTATCTTACTCACTCTAAAATTTGAACATAATTTCAACATTGTAGCTTACGCACACTGGCTCCCCATACATAAAACTCCAGATCTGCTTTCCTCATCTTGTTTGTATACTTAAACAGCCACTCATCAGTCTTAGATATACTTCAAACACTGCAATAAACTTTCAATGTGCAAGACAAATTTGACTAAAGGTAAGACAGCATTCCCACATCTTAGTTCACATTCCTGGAATTCTTTTGCCAGTGAAATTCATAGATTCATAGATTGTTACTAGGCTAATGACCCAGTGGGCCTTTCTAAGCCTAGCCAAGTTTTCCCAAAATAATAATGACATTCTGCATCCAAATAGGACTTTGACAGTTAGGCATTTATAAGCTACCTCTGTCCATAAGGGACATGGGTGCCAGGCCCAGTTTAAATTTCCTGTTCCCCATCCACTGGTCTAGGTTGTGCTTAAATTGGGAAATAGACAAACTCAATTTTTCATGGATGGGAACCTTGTTCCATAGGAGGGGCAGTGTCTGGAACACATGTCACAGACAAAATTCAGGTCCTTAAACCCTGTATTTCTGGTGCTGTTTGACTTTCAAATATGCAGAGATTCATAAGTGTGGGGTTTGCGGATGCCTTGTAACAGGCATAGATCATTCTTCAGCAATCTATAAGAGACTGAGTAGAAGGAAAGGGCTTTAAGTTACTCTGCATGAGGCAGGTTTCTTATGCCTTGTATTCTTTTTTAAGAAGCCTCTAAAGTCTCTCTAGTTGCTGCTTATGCCTGGTTAGGTACATACTGAAGGGGGCACTGTACTCTAGGATTGGTCTGCTAATGGCAGAGTACAGTGGGATAATGACTTCTTTGGACCTAGACGCAATGCCCTTACTTATACGCTGTGCAACATAAAAGGGTTTCCTCATTACAGTGGCCACGTGTGGTCGAAGGTAAGGCTACTGTCTACATATTGTGTGCTTCAACCATCCCTTGTGTTGGCGGTTATTTGTGGTTTCTACAGTGACTTGTATTTCACCTACATAAGGTTTGCTACAGCAATAATTGGTACTGTATACAGATAGCGACTACCATAAGAAAAGGCTTGATGAACTGTTAACTGCGTATTTGTGGTGTCTTGTGCGGTGGTTTTCACTACTACAGGTTATTACAACAGCTGCTAGTGTTTAGCAGCCTTTTATGAAGCTAGATTGCCTGCACTAGACTTACGTAGTTATACTTCCTTATTGGAGGGGTTTGCTGCCACTCGACATACTTTTTTAAAGCACCTCACTTCCTGTCAACGAAAGGTACGGAGCTTCTGTTTACTGCATTGTATGGATTTTCAAAAGTGGTTTTGGCTTTATTTATACCAATATTGGATACATATAACAACGCTGAACTTTCAAAGACATTTTTTCTATACTACGCAGGTACTTTCATGTTATCCACTACTATTTTCATGTTTGGAACTGGTTACAGCTTTGGAGGGTGTCGTATGTTAAACGCCTCTTAACTACAAACTGTTACTGTTCAACGCTTTGTGGATGCGTTTTAAATAGATGATTTAGTAGCACTTTTTAGACTCTAAATTCAAGCGCTTACCATTTACTGCTTTTGGAAGTGTTCTTAATGTATAACAGTGATTATTAGCTCATATTTTGAGATAAAAATACACACTTTCATACAGCTTTGTATTTAGCATAAACTTTGGACATTTCCAACCATTGTGAACAGTGGTTGATATTGTAACATCATTTAAACCCTTCTGGTTTTTTGGTCGCTAATTCACATTTGTTCATTCAGGACTTGGTTATATATAATTACTTAATTACTTTTTAGAAGTGTTCTCTGTGGTGTTTTGAATTAATACTACCTCGTATTCACAACAGTGACTACGGGTTTACTGTGTGTGACTTTTTGGTGTTAATATATTTACTAGTGTTAATATATTTATTAGTTATATTTTAATTGATCTACCTCCTTCTTGTACACAATATATAGTGTGCACACATTGTTTGGCATAATTTTACTTTGATTAGAACTATTTACACTTGAACTGGTTGTGTAGGGTTAGTGACTACACACTAGGATTGCTCACTATATTTGTTTAAAGAAGATTGTATTAACAATGTCTGGGGACCAATCTTTACTCAGTGAATTAATTTAAATTATTCAGAGTTATTCACAGAACACTGCACAGGAAGAGGCAGGTAATACAATACCATGTGCACAAAGTAGCCCCAATAATAATAATAATATTAATGGAGAGATAGCACATGATAGAGAGAATCATGGTTCCCAGGGAGAAGCACATACTTTACAGGAAGCTAGAACTAGTTCTTCTCACAATCTTGGAAGGCACAATAATATTCATCAGGAGGAAGATCGTTATACCAGATATCATA
Organism: Protopterus annectens; assembly: GCF_019279795.1. Lineage (NCBI taxonomy): Eukaryota > Metazoa > Chordata > Ceratodontiformes > Protopteridae > Protopterus > Protopterus annectens. Next base: position 815,885,447 of record NC_056748.1, on the reverse strand, counting down.
ATATGGATTTTAATGGTTGGTTAAATAAATCCTTTTCCTATAATACAAGAGAACAGGAACAGAATAGCAAAAGAAAAAATACCAACAACAACCCTACATATAAAGATAAATGTAAATATTTCAAAACACTATTAACCAAGTTTAAAAAATTTATCAGTGGAGAACTGGTATTTTAGTAGATGTCTTCAGGAACATATTGTACCCAAAGGACTTAGAATTACAAAATTTCCTAACAATATAGATTTTGAAATTGAAGATGGAATATTTAAGGAACTGTGTGCTACTTTTGATGAATGTGGGCTATCAGTTATTAAGATTTATTTTATTTATTTATTTTACATTTGTTGACCGGGCTAGTCTAGCTGGATATATGTCCATTTTCAGTAGAGGCCCGGGGAGATAAGCTCCAAAAATTCTAATCTCTAATGATAATAAGTAAAAAAAACATTAATGAACTACATGTAAAGTAGATAGTACAAAGGTTATGGAATAACAAAAAGAATTGTAGGTCATGACATACATGGAGAATACAATAACATATACAGAGAGTAGGGATATAGGAAAATAAGATGAAAAGTAGATATTTAGAAGGAGTTACAGGTCAGTAGATGCTGATTTTGACATAGAAATTGAGAAATTGCAGATGTGAAGTAAAGTCAGGGGTGAAATAAAGTTAGTCAGGATTAGTACAGGGGCACAGCCATTGTGTTTTGAGGTATATCTTGAGTTTCTTTTTAAAGGGAGATTTGGAGGGAATAGATGAAAGTTCAGAGGGAAGCAGGTTCCAATCTTTTCCAACAGTGTTAGAGAAAAGGGAGTCTCCGGCCTTGTTGTTTGACTTGACAGTGTCTATAAGAAGTTTGTGTGCAGATCTTAGGGACTTTAGGTTATGGTATGGACGAATCAGGCTGGATAGAATAGGTGTTTTGTCAGGTTGATACAGAATTTGATGGGCTAAGCCAAGTTGGTTAATTTTTAGTTGCTGCCGATATTCCAGCCAGCCTAGTTGTTTTAAATTAGTACAGTGGTGGGTTCTGTAGGGGTTTCCTGTGGCAAATCTGGCTATGTTGTGGTAGGAGATTTCTAGTTTTGATAGATTCTTTTTTGATAAGTTGGTAAATATGGGAGAGGAATAGAGAAGGGGTGAGATAAGGTGGGAGTGGGCGATAGTTGTTCTAGATTCTGGAGTGAGGAAAGTTTTGATTCTGTAAAGAGAGCCTATTTTCTTGTTAATGGTTTTAAGTGTGTTGTCAATATGGGTATCAAAGTTCAGGTTGTTGTCAATGGTAATGCCTAGTAGTTTGGTAGTAGAGTCTTGTGATATAGGTGTGCCATTTTTTGATGTTATAGTAAAATCAATATGGGGAGATTTGCTGGAAGGTGTAAAGAGGAGCAGTTTAGTTTTTTTAGGGTTAAGTAGTAGACAGTGCTGGGAAAACCATTCTTCTACAGAGTTAAATATGTGTTGTGTGAGGGAGTGAAGGTTTGATACAGATGTGGCTGAGCAGATTAGTGTTGAATCGTCTGCGTATTGTATACATGTAGCTTGGGGAGCAACTTGGTGTAGGTCATTGATAAATAAAGAAAATAGGAGGGGACCTAGTATAGACCCTTGTGGGACACCAGTGTTGACAGGTAGTTGGGAGGATAGAGTGGAGTTCCAGAGTACTGCTTGATGTCTGTTACTTAAGTAGGACTTAAACCAGTTAATAGATTGGGTATCAATTGATAAGGATTGAAGAATGCTTATGAGTATTTGGTGGTTGACCATGTCAAAAGCTTTGGATAGATCTAAGAAAAGTGCAGAGGAAAGGGTGTTGTTGTTACGATTTTTGTTGATTGTGTCTGTAAAGGAGAGGAGGGCAGTGGTGGTACTGTCGGATGGTCTGAAACCATGTTGGGTGTTAGAGAGTAGGTTATTTTGGAGAAGGTGGTGAAGCAGTTGCTTGTGGATACACCTTTCCATAATTTTAGATAAGGGTGAAAGAAGGGCTATAGGGCGGTAATTAGAGATTTCAGTAGAATTTCCACCCTTATGAAGTGGGATAATATGGGAGATTTTCCAAAGTTTAGGCACATATCCTTCAGTGATGGTTCTGTTTATCAATATTGAAACTGGGAAGGCTATTGATTTAGCTGCTAATTGCAAGTATTCAGCGGGTAGTAGGTCAGCAGAAGGAGTACATGGTTTGAGTTTTTTGAGAAGGGAGAGAATATAAGTTGTAGGGACAGGTTGAAAGTGAAATGGTGGGGGTGGGTTAGGGTTGCTGTTAGACATGTTTGTGTTTTTGATGGGAAGTTGACTTGCTAAGGTTTGAATAGTTTCGGTAAAGAAGGAATTAAAGGAATTTGCTGTTTGGTTGGGGTTACTTATGTCAGAGCCTTGTGGGTTGGGTGTGACAGGTTTACTTGGCTGTAGTAATTGATTTATGTTTGCCCAGAACTTTTGTGGGTTATTTTGGCGAGTATGTTGAGGTTTCAGGTAGTAGCTTTTCTTATCGTTCATTATTGCTTTTTTGGTTTCATTTCTCAGTTGCTTAAAGATTTGGTAGTCTGCTGTGTTTTTAGTTAAGCGAGATTTGTTCCAGGCTTTATTTCTGAGAGTGATTTTTTGTTTGGTTTCAATTGAGAGCCAGGGGGCAGATTTAGTTCTGATTCTAATGGGGCGTGTGGGGGCATGGTAATTGAGTATGGTCAGAAACTTAGCATTAAAGAAATCTACAGCTTCATCAAGAGAAAGGTGTTTTAGAGGTGTCCAATTACATGCTATCAGTTCATTTTGAAATAGTTCTAAGTTAAAATTTTTTGGATCTGATTGTTCTGGTTATGTTTTGGGTAGGAGGGTTGGTTTTGAGCCTGATGATGTAGGTTAATAAGTGATCACTTATATCATCAGGGAGAGTTCCTGTTTCATAAGTATGGGGTTGATTGTTGGTGAGTATCCAGTCTATGGTACTTTCCTTTTTGATAATTTTATTTATTCTAGTGGGGGAGGAGATGGTCTGAGAGAATCCATAAAGGTTAATATGGCTAGTAGGTTGTTTGTTGCTACAAGATTGCCAATCGATATTAACGTCACCTAAGATTATTGTTTCTTGGGGTAAGTTTAGTGATAGCCAACAAAGGATCTTTTCTATGGTAGAAATGTTATTTCCTGGGGGAATGTAAATGCAGATAATAAAGATTGATTTGACTGTGTTTATTTCAAGTTTGGTAATGAGAATTTCAGCATTGGAATCCTGGGGAGGTTTTTGGTGGAATGTGGTTATTTGAAGGCTAGATTTAAATAAGATAGCTATACCACCACCTTTTTTAGATTCTCTGTCGAGACGTAGGATATTATAGCCAGGAGGAATGATTTCGCTGTCTTTTGTTGAGTGTTTTAACCAGGTTTCTGTTAGACAAATAATATCAAAGGAGTACAGTTCTAAGAGAGCATGTAGTTGAGTTGTTTTATTATTAATACTACGTATGTTAAGGTTAGCTATTGAGAGTGAGTTGTTTGGTTTTCTAAGTAGTGGGTTATTAGTGGGGTTTAGGTTATTGGATTGATTTGATGAGTCAATTGGGCCTGGGTTTGGGTGAATATCTCCATTTCTAAGAGAGAGGAGTAGGATTAGGTAGGCAGTGTTTGTATATTTACTATGTGGAAGGAGTATCCTTCTGGGATTAGGGTAGACATGTTTAATGTGGGTAATTCTATGATATCTAGGTAAAAGATAGCTAGGATTGGAAGTTATGTTGATGTGATGGTTGAGGTAGGTATGAATTATGGAGAAAGTTTGTTTATCTGGTTTGTTAAGGTGTGAGTGTAGTGGTTGTTCGTAGGAGGTAGTAAGGTGTGCTAATATTAGAGTGAAAGAAAGAGAACACAAATATGGTATGTTCGAGTACTAGGGTGGGGAGTTTATACATTTTAAAGGTGGATATTAGCTTTAGTTAGTAGTACAAGTGATGTGGGTGTGGTATTGTTAGATAAGTTAAGTGGTATAAGTGAAAGGGTGTGGTTAAGGAATGAAGTATAGGGGAAAAAGAGAGATGAATGGTTAGTTGTGGTTGGATAGTAATTGGAGGAGAGGGGGTGTGGTTAGGTAGGTATATATGTGGATGCACTGGGGGTGGGTGGAATTTGGGGGTAGGGTAGGGGAGCGGAGTGAGCCCGCAGGGCGAACGGAGCGGGGCTCAGCAGGTAAAGAAAGATTCTATGGAGACAATCAGAGAGCAGCAGATGTCTGAGGCATGCTAAGGTAACCAGGTAAGTAGAATGAGGGAATGCTGTAGTAAGGCTAGGAAAGTGGAGTGGTAAAGGGTAAGAAAAGAAGCTCTATAGTCAGGAGAGGAGAGTAAAGGGATTGTAACACAGCAGGAGGATTAGCCAAGGGATGAAATGGGGTGAAGTCTGAGACGGATGTGAGGGAATGGGTGTAAGAGTTGGAGCCTGAGGCTGAAATAGGGTGCCCCCTAGTGGACAGGGAGTAGGATACAGAAAGATATCCAAATTAACATTGACTGGTAAAGGAGGTTGAGATAAAGCAGTTCAAGGGGAGAGTTAGAAGTAGATTCCGGGGAAAAAAAGTATGGCTGCTGGCTTCCTAACCCAGTAACTCAAAAGTGTTCTATACTTGCTAAGTACAAGACAACAAGTAAGCTTAATGGTCAGAACTAAGGTGGAACATACTTTCAAATTCCTTTGGTTACTGGAAGAAACGTTCTGGGGTAGCAGGTATCTTTGACCCGACAGTTGGAAGGCAAAGAAAAAAGTCAGGGGTCCTTAAAGACCACACAGGACCCTTAGAGCAGGCAGAAGGAGGTGGTACAAAGCTAGGAAAGATTGGAAAATAACACAAGCATGAGTTAGGTAATATGGGAGCAGTAAAGTCAAATTATACAGATAATATAATCATGGGAAATGCAGTTATGACAGTAAATATACATAAATACAAATTGATGTAGTTTCAGTCTTTCTTTTTGTCGCATTCAGGATGAAACACAAATTCAAAATGACGTAGTTTCCGTCTAGCTTTGTCACATTCAGCTGAACAAATAAACATTAAATAGGCAAGCAGAAATATGCAGGCAAATGTACTGGTGAGATTTGTTTACTTACAGTTTATGAGTGTGTTACATTTTAGAATAAAGCCTTATTGTACACATCTTAAGGACTATTAGCAATTACATGTGGTTACATATATGGTAATTCAGTATTCTGAAAGAGCTTAACCTGATAATATACTCAAATGGGACAGAAAAGAAATACTCTACGGAGTCTTAGTACACAGCCAGTTCTCCTGAAAATGTGAGGGTAACAGCTACCTGAAACCACTTGAGTCTCCCACCGAGGCTTGCCTAAAGTGCACTAGGTAGTTACTAATTAAAAGTTCTTCTGGCAGGGTGGGATAGAAGAGACCGCTCAGCAGCAGCTCAATTGCCAGGATGGTAGTCACTAGCAATGTGGAGGCAATCGCTAATTAGCAATAAGCAGTTGCCGGTAAAAAACAGAGATATTTAGGGCAACAGTGTATTCAGCTTCATCCAGAGAGAGAGGACATTAGAGCGTTCCCTTCTAAAGTGTGTCGCAATGATAAATCGGGCAGCGCTGGCTTGCTAGCCCACTATAGTGTCTATCGGGTATGATATTAAACCCTTAAATGACAAAGGCGACTTTGATTAGCTGAAGCAGATAAGACAAATAGGTGAGCCGGTTTACAACTTATGAAACATAATGAGAATAGAATGGAAAAGGATAAGGTCATTATTGATAGATTATATAAGGAAATATCTGAAGACTTATTATTTTCCATAGATGAGTATAAACGAATATACTACAGAACTATTCAGGATGTTGACACTAGTACTACACATAATTATAACAGGAAAATTTCAAAGTTAAGAAGGGATTTAAAAGATTATGAATCTAACAATGCATATAATATACACAACGATAGTAGGTTCCATAATAGATTGTATCAGACTTGGGGTGTAAAACAACCCAACAAGTCATATTTTACTAACCACAACAGGGAGGGAGCACACACAGAGATTAATGATGAGTATCAAAACATCAATGAGTATGAAAATAACAATGAATATCAGAATCAACATCTTGCAGATGAAGTGAATGACCCGAGTGCTAATTATCATGATGAATACTATACTAACAATTTCCCATTAGGGGACTTTGGCCCGAGGAGGTCACAGAGGATAAAAAACAGAACTCAGCAACAACCCTCATATGCCCAAGCAGCAGGGAATCATCGACAGTACAGAAATTAAATATTAGTACCAGAGAGAATGAAAGGAATGATGAAACTTCTCTATTAAGTTCTCAGGATGAGAATGAAGTTATAAACAGTACTACGAATTCCATCATTTGTTCTTATAATGATTTCAGTATATTTTTAATTACACCGGAATGGAGATTACTGATACTTTTTTCAAACTTTTTACTAAGGGATTTACATTTGTACCACACCAGATACCTAGTATTAGCAATATACTATTGGATATAAAACTTTTTACCAGAAGGTTGAATTTATCTGTGATTTTTGAAAACAAAAGATGCGTTAATGAGTCTAGAAACATAAAAAGATGTAGTGTATACAATCCACCTCTTCAACATGATATCCAGAGCTTTGAAAACGTTGTTTGTAGTGTTGTCAGAAACAATTATCCCCGTAATTTAAGTACTTGTTGGAGAAATTTGACAGATGAAGAAAACGAGCTCCTCCATTTATTAAAAGATAATAAGAAAATTAGAATTATGAAACCCGATAAGGGTGGAGGCATGATCATTATGGATCAATGGGACTATACGAGAAGAATGTTAAATATATTGAATAATAATAAGAGCTATATCACAGTATCAAGGAATGAAATAAATATTTCATATTCTAACATTGATTTTATATTAGAGGACAATTTACTTCAAGGTCTATATGATAAAGATCTATTTGAATTCTTTATGGTTGGTAAACCCGTGATTCCAGCAATTTTTGGCATCCCTAAAACCCATAAGAGTGTAACTGACCCACCTATGAGACCGATAGTGTCAGCACAGGGATCAAAAACACAGCCATTAGCTATTTATATTGATGTTAAATTAAAAGGTTACCACCATAAACATCATCATTTACTAATCGACTCATGGGACTTACTAAAGAAAATCAACAATGTGGAATACAATGATGGAATTATTTTTATAACTATAGACGTCAAAGATCTGTTTACTGTAATACCACATGACGTAGGTTTAACTTGGTTTGAAGACATGCTCTTAGATATGGATCTCCTTAAACCTGATGAGTTCCGTATTATATTAGAAAATATGGAATTGGTACTGAAAAATAATTATATTTACTTCCAAGGAGAATATTACCACCCAAACAGAAGGAGTGGCAATGGGGGCAGCATGTGCCCCCACCTACGCTAATATTGTCATGCTCTATTGGGAAAAGAATCATGTTTTCACCTCTGAGTATTACAAACACATTCATTGTTATTTCAGATTTTTAGACGATATCTTAATCCTATGGAAAGGTCAGGAACAAGATATTTTCAACTTCATTGAATATATTAACACAAGTACAACATTTTTGAGCTTCACACATGAAATTCAAAAAGATACTATACATTATTTGGATGTGAAATTAATGAAAGATATGGAAACTAATAGATATACATCTGTGTTATACCGGAAAGAGAATTTTTCAAATTCATATCTACATTTTGATAGTGATCATCCCCTTATACTAAAAAAGAACATAGTAAGGGGGCAAATGATCAGAGCCTCTAGAATGATTAGTAAAGAAGAGGAGTTTTTGAAAGAAATGACTACTCTGAACAACATGTTTAAGCAAAGGGGATACCCGAGTGAGTTAATTGAAGAAGCTAAACAATGGGTTACTACACACAGGAACTCTAGATATGCCCCACTGTTGAGTGGAAGTACACACTATAACAATATTCTCACAAACAATGTGAATGATTCCAATACTCAGGAATCAAGAGATCAGAAGTTAAACACTAATACCCCATACTTAACCTTAACATACCATAACAATGTAGATTGGTTGAGAAAAAGTATTAACAGTGTATGGGAAATGTTTAAATCCATGTCAACTAGGGTGGATGTTTTCAAGAACAAGCTTACTTACAGTTATAGGAGAAACAACAACCTAAAAAATATATTAGAAAAGGGAAAGGAAGGACCAGGTATGGATAGGTTCACCATGATTGGTAACAAGAGAGGGACCTTTAGATGTAATAGATGCCCTCAATGTCCTTTTATAGCTGGAGAAAAGTCCATTTATTTGCCCAGTCTACGTATTACACTTAAAGCTAGAAGATACAGTAGCTGCTATACCAAAGGCATGGTTTACTTAGCATACTGCACATTCTGTTGGTGCTTCTATGTAGGAAAAACAGAAAGACACCTACGTAGAAGAATATATGAACATATGAGAGATATTAATCGTAAAAATGTAAACAACGCACTTTATAGGCATACCATTACATGCACTAATGCTAATTTTAAATTTTGGGCCTTGGAAATAATAGAGTGTCCTGATAGAGGTGGTGACTGGGCAACAAAAATATTATACAGGGAAATGATATGGCAACTTAGATTAGATGCCTGCAACAGTAAAGGGATGAATGATTGCATTTCTATTACCCCAGCATTAAAATTATTGGCATCTGATCCGAAGAAACATACTTAAAATGTATGGTTTAAGGAAGAGTTGATGTTGTTCTCGTTATAATAACTGGTTATTTGGTGTGGTTCAATATTTTAGTTTTTATTGTATTATTGTATTACTGTACTATATTTTGTTGGTTTTACACAAAAGAAGAAACATATTTCATCATTTCATCATTTTTCTACTAATAACTTCATTACATAATATATGTACATGTACACATACATCTATATATATATATATATACTTTTTTAAAAAAACTTTTTTAATAATTTTTAATAAATTTGTATTATTTTAAGAGTTAAATTAATTAAAACATTTTATATATATATATATATATATATATATATATATATATATATACATATTATTATTCATTATTATTATTATTTATATTACTATGATTAATATTTATATATTCGTGCAGACATATTTATATATATAACATGTATATACATTTACATTTTTGTATGTATTTTAGTATTTTAATATTCACTCAGTTTTGTTTAAATACAAATGATATCAAATATAAAGAATACATGTATATATTTTTACACTGGTATTGCACGCATATGAATGTTTTTTAGAGTTATAATAAGAATTCAGCTTTGATTTATGGCTTCTGTTTTTTAGCCTGTAATGGGTTTACTACATATAAGGTGAGCCATCACTTTAAAATGAATTTTTTTACTTAATTGAATTTTAATTGAATTTCAATTGAATAATTACTAATTATGTTAATAGAGTAGTATATAAACTGAAAGATTCTTTGATTAAAGTGATTCTGAAGAGGTCTCCAGGTGGGAGATGAAAGCGCTCAATCCTTTGTATCCTGTATGTTGGAATAAAACTTTTTCGTGTTACACAGCCGTGGAATTGGGAGTTTGGTTTTCACACTGTTGGATTTCCTGTGGTTACTTGCTGGACTTTGATGGTTTGTTTGCTGCTTTAAAGGTTCTTTACTGTCTACATTCACTCCCTGACCACTAGATAGACTCTTAGGGGCATATTATCAACATGGTAATTAGCCAGGATGGTTGAATTCCCAAATGGTACAGTTATACATTTCTTAGCATTGAGTTTAAGACCATGGTTTAGGTCCCATTTGTTAATCTAAGATGGGCTTTCTTAAAGAATGCTAGTGTCTGCAGGGGAGCCAATGATAACACCCAGCTTGCAATCATCTGCAAACTTAGTCAGCCATAAACCTTCAGCATTTGCTACCATTTTAGAAAAATAGATGCCAAAAAGGAGATGGCCCAGTACCAAGCCCTGAGGCACTCTGCTAGTGGTTGGCCTCCTGGTGGAGGTGTCCTTACCTATTTTGACATCCTGGGTCCTATCAGTGAGCCAGTTGATTATCCAGTGTGTGATAAAAGGGTTTATACCTAAATTAGTGAGCTTGTCTATAATACCTGAGTGGGGTATTATATCAAAAGCCTTAGCCAAGTCAAGGTAAGCTGTATTCACAGGCCTTTCCTCATCCATTGATTTGGTGACCCTCTTGCAGAAGTCCACCAGATTAAATAGGCATGACCTTCCTTTAACAAAGATGAACTGTGATGAGTCCAGTGTTTGCAGGTTACTTATGAACTCATTTATTATTCTTATGATGATTTTTTCCATTGCCTTACATATAAGGATGGTCATACTTATGAGCCTGTAGTAACTGTGATCGGTGCTTAGACCTCATTTGTACAGGAGAATGACTGTAGCCATCTTCCATTCCTTGGGCACAAAACCTGACTGTAGGTTCCAGCTGAACAGTGATTCAAGTGGGCCAGAGAGGTCATGTCTCATGCTATTTTGTAAGAATCCTGGGAAGTTATCGGGACTATGGCCTTGGAAGGTGCATTGATGACTTGTTCCCTAGTAATGGTTGGGGGGGATTGTGGTCTATGGTATTTCCTTTGGACTATGGGGGGGGGGGGTTGGGGGAGAAATTTGAGATGAACCTGACAGCCAAAAGGTTGGCAGTGGGTTTGGTTCATTGTTGGTAATGCCATTTACAGTAAGTTCTGCACATTGTTGTGAGTTTCCTCTGAGGTTACATACATGGCTGTAGAAAGCTTTGTGGCTGTCCTTAGCCTGAAAAGCTATTTTTTCTTTAAATTTAGCCTTTGAAGTATTAATTAATCCTCTTAGCTTCCCATTTAGTTTAGTCAGGGGATTTTAGTATGTAAGGCCTAGTTCCTCCTACGTTGTGCCAAGATTTTCTCTCTTTTGCTGTATAACCAATTGATATTTTGATTCCACCGGGCTGATTTGTCTTTTGAGTTTGTCTTATTCTTAATACAAGTGGGCATAGCTCACTCTACAACTATCAATATGGCTGCACAGAATTTTTCTAAATAGTGCAGCATATACTATAGTGATTACTGAGTTTGGGGGTGCTTGGAATTTATTCAAGGTGTCACTTAGTAGAGAGAAGTTAGCCTTGGAATAGTTCCTAAAGATTTTTGAATTCACTGGATCCCTGGATTTAGTTATTATTTCAAGCAATACTGCCTTATAGACAGATCTCATGAGTGAAGACATTACATTGGGTGAGGAACATTGCTCCTCTATGTTCGTGAGCACAAGGTAAAGATGTTGGTAGGAGAATGGACCAACTGTTCCAGGAAGTTAGTATTAACAAAGTTTAGGAATTCCCGGGATTGTGCATTAGAAGTGGTGTAGGATTCCCAATCTATAGAGGGATAGTTGAGATCCCCCATGAAGATAGTTTTGGGTTGAACGGTGAGGGACTCTAGTACATTGAGATAGGTAGCATGGGTTTCCTAGAGCATGGAGGGGGGGGAACTATATGAGTTCCAGTGGGTCATACACTTTAACTAGTCTAGATGTGAGGCTGTTTTTAATACAGACTGAGACTCCTCCACCTTTAATTCCCTCATGTGCAGTAGCTGGTCTAAAAGTGTGAAAGGCATTATAACTTTGAATTGCCAGGGTACTCACCATGACTTTAAATTATGTCTCTGTTACTACACAGATGCCAACATTCTCCAGGGAGAGGAGGGCTTGCATGGAGTAAAGTTTCTTGTTAAGACTTCTAGCATTGAGCAGTACCACCTTCAGATATTTCTTCATATATTCAGTTAAGTAGAGAAGTCTATCTGTTTGGCATTGCCTAAAAAGGCACTATGGGGGTAGAAAAAGACTTTGCTAATATCTGAAAGCCTAAAGGATATAAGTGCAGACCATCCATGGCAAAGCAGGATCGTCTGTCAACCATGTCCTCCCAGGCCATCAAATATTGTACCCCCTTGGAGTGACACCAGAAGCTAAGTCAATTGTTAAAATCAATCATTTCTGTTGATAACACAGCATCATCCTTGGAGAAGGTAATATGCTGCTCAGTGCTAGACTTATACCTGCCTGAGACACATAATCGGCGAGCTCGAGCACGTCTCGCTTCAGATAGTTGTTAGATCAGATATCATTAAATGTACAAAAATACAGTATTCTCTTTGCATAAGGCTTTCACAAATCGCATACAGTTTCAATAAATATCAGTGAAAATAACCTTCAGTCAAAAGTACTGATAAGAGCAGAATGTGCAGTACTTTGAGAGCAAACAGATCTTGCAAGGCTTGGAAATCAAGGCTAAAGAGGTGTGTAGAACATTACAGGGTTTTGCTATTATTAGGAAATACTTCAGACATGGTCTGTTGAGTCAGTTAAGTTAGCTTTTGGACTGATATGCAAAACATCTTTGCAGTATAGACACTCAAGCCTGAGTACTGAAGTCAGGTCAAATATCCAGCATTAATGATACTATTCAGGAGGAAAATACTGTTTCAGTCTATATTATACATCGCCCAGAATGATACTGCAGTACAAGGACAAAATGATTGATTTCAACAATTGGCTAAGCTTCTGGTGTCATTCTAAGGGGATCCAGTATCTGTCTGCTTGGAATGACATGGTCGACAGACCACGATGCTTTGCCACAGATGGCCTGCACCTGTCGCCACTGGGATTCCGGATACTGGCTAAGGCTCTTGCTGCCCCTATAGTGCCTTTTTTAGGCAGGGTTCAAATAATAAATTCACCACCATAACAGGAACAGGCAAGCAAAGACTGAGGATAATGCTACTCAATGCAAGAAGTCTAAATCTCAAAATGCACTCACTCAAGGCACTCCTTAAAATGGTGAACATCGATATCTGTGCAGTGACTGAGACCTGGTTCAAGGCTCCAGAGAGCAACCCTGCACTACCAGGCTATAACTCATACCACACTTTTCGGCCATGTAACCTGGACCGAAACACCAAAGGCAGAGGTGAGTCCATATTCATTAAGGATATCCACACCTCCAGGCTAGTTGCTCAGCATAATGCATCTGAGGTTATCCAAGTGCAACTAACTCTGGGCAAAACTGCAATCCAAATTGTAGCTTGTTACAGATCCCCCACTATGCCCCAGGATTCCCATTCCTCTTTTCTTGATGTACTGGAAAATATTAGGATTCAACCAAACATCCTAATAATGGGCAACTTCAACTACCCCACCATTAACTGGGAAAACTACTCGTGTACCAACTCCTTAGCTCAACTCTTTCTGGAATTCATAAACTCCACTGCCCTAGATCAACTTATCCACACCACCACCAGGGGCAACAATATCCTAGACCTAGTCATTACCAACATGAGTGACCGGTGTTCCATACCTGAAGTCAACTCCTCGTTGGTCCGATCCGACCATAAGCTTATCACCCTTGATATCCACATCCCGGCCCCACTACCCATTAAGTAAACCACAGTAAAAAAATTCTCCAAAGCCAACTTCATGCTTTTTAAGACAGAAGTGATGAACTTCATGACACCCATGCAGATGGACAATACAGTTACAACTGCTGAATCCTACACAAATGCACTCTATAAGCACTTACACGAGTGCATGGATCATGCTATTCCAAACAGAACCAAGATGCTATCCTCCAAAAAAAAGGAAGCCAATCTGGTGGCCCCCTGCCATAAACAAACTGTACAGCAGAAGGAAGAAACTGTTGCAAAAGAGAGTAAAATCCCATGAGTGGAGGAGCTCCCTGGTCAGCCTCAGTAAGAAGCTGAGATCCCTTATAAGATCCTCCAGAGCTAGCTACAAAAACATAATCATCACTAAATTCAAGGACAACCACAAAGCATTCTATAGCTATGTCAAGAATCTAGAGAGCAACACCCAGATCTGCTCTGAGTTACAGCACAAAGGCACGAAAATTACAGAACCAACTGATATTGCCAACATCATGGCAGATTGGTTCAGTGCTAGCTTTACCCCCCTCTCACCCCCTAAAGAGCCCATATCTATACAGGAAGAATGCAGAGTCCCTGTAATCACAACTAAGCAGGTAAAAGCTGCACTCTCTAAAGCCAAAAACACAGCATCCATGGGACCGGACAACATCCCAGGCTGCATTTTACATGAACTTCAGAACAAACTGGCTCCCCACTTAAGCACCATGTTCAATAATAGCCTTGCATCAGGCTTTGTGCACACTGAATGGTGCACAGCAACAGTTATCCCACTCCATAAAGGGGGAGCCACCACTGATCCTGGGAACTATCGAACTATTAGCCTGATGAGCCTGGTCTGCAAGGTCATGGAACATACCATCATGGAACTCATAAACAAAGACATTGGTAACCTCCAAACACTGGATCCCACCCAGTTTGGATATGTGAAAGGCAGATCATGCCTCCTGAACCTGATCGACTTCTTTGAGGCAGTCACCAAAGCCGTGGATGAGGGTAAGGTGGTTCACACAGCCTATCTTGACCTCGCCAAGACTTTCAACACCATCCCCCATTCTGGAATTATAGCTAAACTCACTAAACTAGGTATAAATCCCTACGTCACAAGATGGGTTGCCAACTGGCTTACTGACAGAACCCACACTGTAAAAGTTGCAGATTCCAAATCTGACCTCAAAGCAGTGACAAGTGGAGTACCACAGGGTTCCATGCCGGGACCTCTCCTGTTTGGTCTGTACTTCTCTGAAGTACAGGCTAACATGGAAGGCCTCTGGCTAATGAAGTTCACAGATGATTGAAAACTAGTAGTCATAGTCAAGTCCACAAATGATGTGGACATCCTACAGAAGGGCCTCACTGAGATAGATGCCTGGTGTCAGAGCCATGGCCTCAAGCTCAATGCCAAAAGGTACAGTGTCACCCCCCTTGGTAAAAACATTGTACCCATGAACTACCACATAGGCAGCAATCTACTTAACACCAAATGCATGATAAGAGACCTTGGGACCCAGGTGGACAGTGGTCTCTCCTTTGATAGTCACATTGTCACAGTAGTCAGGAAGTCCTTCTACATGGCACACCTCATCATAAAAGGGTTCTCATCCAGGAAAAAAAGAGGCCATTGTTCCCCTCTACTCGTCACTCATTAGACCCATTATAGAGTACAATGCCCCTTTTGGAATGTACCTCACAAGACATCTGCAGCAGCTGGAAAGCCACAGAAGTATCTCACAAAGAGGATTACTGGCCTCAAACAAATGCCCTACACTGACCGCCTCAAAAAACTCCAGCTTTACTCCATAGCATATCGCCTACTCTGAGGTGATCTCTGCCTAACATATAAAGCTATGTCAAACCCAGAATTGTTGGACATGCTACACCTAAAGAAATCCCAATCCCTCCAAGCTACATGCTCTAGGGACCTAAACCTTGTCACCACAATAAACAGGACATGCTGGAGGGATAGATTCCTGTTCCAGAGACTTCCTATACTCTGGAACAAGCTACCCATCTATGTCAAGCAAAGTTCTTCATTAGCACTCTTCAAGAAAAATCTTGATGAGTGGATGGGAAATAGGAAATACACCCCAGGGATAACTTCTGTGTCTCTGCTGGACAGTGGCACAGGAAAATAACTTTCTTGGGTGGCGTAAGCTATGGAACCTTGCTGGCTAGGCTTACATAGGCCCTTGGGCCAATAGCCTAGTACCTACCTATGAACCTATGAGAATCAGAATATACATGCAGAAACTTTGGATATATTTATCAGGGCTGTTACATTTATCAGCACTGTTACTGTTATCCAGCATTCCAGAATATTAAAGAATTTCTACAGATTGTTATTGTTTATCAGCACTGTTATTAGATACAGTATTCGGATATTGTTTACATCTAATAAAGCATTCTTAACCAAACTAAAGTTTGCAGACTTCAATGTAAAAGGTACAAAAAGACTTGTTCTATAAAGTACAGACTGGCACTTGTTCAGCACAAGTTTGGGTAATTAACAGATAAACTACCAACAGTTCATGCAAGTAAGGCCAGGTGCATGGCAAAAAAAAAAAAAAAACACTCGATATACACCAACATATGAGCCAGCACTCCTCACACTATGGTGAATGGATAAATAAATAGCACAATTCCTTACTAAGAAAACATAAGCATGGATGAAGGCTAATTAAGCTGAAACCAGTATGCTGTTGTTGTGGAATAAAGCTATGTTTGCTTAGTAAGGAATTGTGCTATTTATTTGTCGATTCACCATAGTGCGGGGAGTGCTGGCTCATGTGTTGGCATAATTAACAGATAAAGACATTCATTCCAGTCTCATTTCAGTTGATTCCAGTTAATTCCAGTATCATCCAGTATAACAATTCTTTCAATAGTCAAGAGAGGTAAATCTCAGGTCATTAACACCTACATGGACTAAGAAAAGGGTCATACTGGTACCTGTGGTTCAATGACTTGAGCACCTATGTGACTTGATGGATCTTAGCCCCAGAAAGGCAGGTAACTGTGACTCTCTCCTTACTCAGTCTGGTGAGGGGATCATTGGTGTGCCTCACTATAGAATCAGCAATGACCAGGAAATTTGGCTGTGCACATTTGCCTTGAGGGCTTAGCAGTTGAGGCATTGGATATGGTGTTACTATGTGTAACTGTGGGTGGTGTTTTAACAGAGTGTTTACGTGATGGCTGAAGATGCTTTTTTTGATTGTGCTGTGTAGGGGGTCTTAGTGTTTTAAGAAGGTTGTCTGTAAGTGTCTCAGCATAAGTAGTTGTATGTGTAGGGTCTTTACCTTGTGCAGTAGTTATGGTGCAACTATTACTGACAGCCTTTGTAGGAGTAGTTTTGGTTATATGACAGAGTTTTGCATCCAGCATTAGAGAGTGTTTACATCTGTTGCATACTTTACCTGTTTTATTAAGAATAAGTGGGTTGTCTGTGCACAAGACGCAATTGTTTCAATGCTTCTGAATACACATCTCAACCAGATTAGCGACACAGAGAATCAGGCTGTACATATCCATGGCTACTGATCTATTATGGAGGAGAGAGAGAAATTTAAATATTAAACAGGTCAGTGAGACAAGGAACCTGATGAACAATGCTGAGCTATGCTCAGACTAAATGCTCAAGCAGTTACAAAGAGTCTCTCTAAACAGTAAGGGTATTTTTAAGGCAAACTGTGAGAGATCGGCTTCTACACAGACTACAACGGGAAATTACACATTGAGATGTCTGTGACTAAAGAGATCACTGCTATGTGCCACTGAGTGGAGAGCAGAAATTCTAACTAACTGTCTTTTGGCTTTTCCCAGTTAGGGGTCGCCACAGTGGAACTCCGGTCCGCTAATGATTGGCAGTGAATTTTTACGGTGTCAAGTTGCCAGCCTGGCCCCCAACCTTCAAAGAAGGTACACCCACACACACTTGCACCTACCTGTATGTCTTTAAATTCACTGTGGGGAGGACATGCAGACTCTGCACAGAAGGTGCTCCAGCTGAGAATCGAACCGGAGAACCTCTTGCTGTGAGGCGGCAATGCTAACTGCTGCACCACCGCGGATAGTTTCTAACTAAATATTGTAAAAAAGTCAAAAAGTGCAGAAATTCAATGCAGAAACATTCAGTTAATACAGCTGTGACAAAAACAATGTGAAAACAAGTGCCAAAATGGTGAACATGGTAATGTAAGTCTTAGCTCGTTTGTAGGTTATGAGCCAAGCCTTGTGCAATTGCTTAAATAACAGAGGATATTCAATTAAAAAAAATCACAAACAAGGCCCTGTGACCAATCAAAGACAGCACACATTTCTTTCCTTCACATAATCCAGGACTAGACAATTACTCAGGTTCCCTCTACTTTCACTGAAATGAAACCAAGGCAGTTCTAACTAAAGGCTGTAAATACTGTCAAAAGGTGCAGATATTCAACATGGAAATACTCAGTTAATGCAGCAAAAAACAAGTACAAAAACAGTGGATGTAGTAATGTAAGTCTTCGATTTTTGTAGAGTTTAGCAGAAACCACCAACACTCTTTTTCCCAAGTACCTTGTTCACCAAACACCTTAGGCACAGAGATTAAAATTTAAGCATGCTAGCTCTCTAGCCAATCAAATAAAGACATGATAAGACTTACAACAGCAATTTCTAGCTCAGAAGGGAGTAGGCTATCCTCTTCTGCCACAAGAGTGTAGACCACAAACCTTCCTAATGTAAAATAACTGCTTTGAAGTTCAAGTCCTGAAACCAGAACAAAGGCATTTAGAATAACAGGCAAAATAAGCCTTCACCAGCAATTCCCAGCTCATAAGGGTGGAGGCTATTCTCTCCTTCCACAAGAGTGTTGACCACTAACCTTTTTAATGTATTATAACTGGTTTGGAGCCCAGGTGCTTAAACCAGAGCTAAGACACTTTTAGAATAACAGACACAATAAATATTCAACCAACAATTCACAACTCAGAAGAATGTAAGCTACCTCTCCTGCCACAAGAGAGTAGACCACAAATCTTCCTAATGTAAGATAACTAGTTTGGAGTTCAAGTGTCTACATCAGAACTAAGAGGCTTAGAGTAACAGTTGCAATATAGTCAGACTACTAACAAGCAGAGTAATAAATGCAGCAAATTAAATGCAACAGAACACTTTAAGAACATGCAGCAAAAAGCTAAATAGAGTAAGAAGGACAAAGTAAAAGCAGCTGAATAAAGTGCAATTTTCTTTTAGTAAGTCGGAAGGTAGGAAACAGAAGATAGTTCAAGTTTAAGAGACTAAGGGGGGCATTCCCAGCTGACCTCTCAGTGTTCAATAGAATGAGCTGATGAGATGAAACTGGGAAGAGTGTCCAAATTCAGATTTATAGTAGGAGTGAGCAACTTAAAAGCCACAAAGTTTACAAGCACAACAGAAGCAGAGCAGGTGGATGAAAAAAAAAAACAAATGCAGACAGTGATCAGCAAAAGTCAGTCAGAGAACAGCAAGTCACATAGCACTACATCTAAATAAATATGCCACTAAATATTTGTAGTTAAACAAGAAATGGTATTTCTCAGCTCCTCAAACTAATTAGCTGGATGTTATTTACTGTCCACAAAATAATTATTTTCTAACTGACCTTAGCCAAAAACCTCTTTCAAAAAGAACAAAAAAAAAACATAAATCAAAACAAAATGTAACATACGAGTAAAAATAAAAGAATGGAAGTATCCAAACCTTAAATAAATCAAATGCAGACAGAGATCAGCAGTAGTCAGACAGAGGACAGCAAGTCAGCAGTAGTCAGGCAGAAAACAGACACAGCCATACCTCTCAACCTCTTAGTGCAAGAAATCTGGACAAAGCCTAAACTAATGGGGGGGGGGGCAAAGCCCTAAAATTAGGGACAATTTTTAAATATACTGCTCTTATAAACTTAGAACCATGCTAGATTAACAGGATGTGTGTTAGCATGCATTTTCTGAGAGATACTAAGTCTGAAACTCAAATTTATGTCATTATTAAGTGAATTCAACCCATAGTGATTTGCCAGCAAGCCACGAATTTTATCAGGAACAGACCAAAAATATGAGACATAAATCTGGACATTCTGCGAAAATCTGTACAGTTGAGAGCTATGGGTCACACAACACTCAAATAATAATGAGTTCCAGGTATATGGGATGCATATTTTACAATATATAACTATGCAAGTAGTTTATCCCTAATTTTAGCTCATGCAAACAGCAGTATTGTATTAGAAACTACAACTCTCTTTCTACTGTATAACATGTAATATTCTTACAACGAAAGCTAGTATATGCTAATATTTACAACCGTGACCAAATGTTAGACAAAACTGTATAGAACTTAGCTCTTAAACTTGAAGTTTGTTCAATTGTATATCATGTAACATAATTTTATTTCAGTTGCTGATGTAAGTAATGACCGTACATATTCTTACTAGCTATATAATTTTCCTCTGTGGATATTAACTGTGTACATAGCTGCATTACTTAAATATCTGAATAATACCAGCTAATTCTGCTGAATAATATTAACTGTAGCTAACAAAATTACATGCAATACCTTGGTCAAAAGGGTTGGGCAGTGGCTGAAAAAGTTACAAACAGAACAGTCCACTAATTCAGTTAACAAACATTGAATAAATAAATATGGCATCTAATGACACTGTTTTCATTATTCATGCTGACATCACATCACTCCTGGGGGGCTTTATCAAGCTTGAAGATTGGCCAAGTGATGAAAGCTTTTACTGAACCAAAAAAGTTCAAAGTAATACAGTTTAGTCTTAAATCTTATCCTTCCATATTCCCCAAGGTACAATAATTGGGCTAGACTAAACAGAAATTATACTTCACAGGGGTATTTGCATTTAAGTGAAAGCTTTGGCACATATCCAATAACCATTTCAGATCATGCACCAATAAAAACTAAGATGCAAATATAGGATGATGAAGTAAAAATGAGACACGGGTGCTAGCCCATCTATCTGTTAAAAAGAAAAGAATTTAAGGACTGGGTAGCGGAAATTATTTGAGAGTTATTAGGGTAGACAGAAATTTCTTCAGAAGTTATAACTAGTGAGTGGAATAAAATGAAAATGGATTTTAAAAATAGGGCACAAATAATATAGAAAGAGATACAGTTAAAAAGTAATTGGAATTAGGAGTTATTTAGGGGGGGGGCTAACAAAGGTTAAATTATTGCAGAATAAGGGAAATCTCACAGAATAGGAAGTGGTACAACTGCAGAGTGGTAAAGAGAAAATAAGGGAATATCCGGATAATATGTATGAGTTTAGAGTTTTTTGATAATAACTTCCAAGCACAAAAACTTTTAGAACAATGACTTAGGCAACAGAAAGTAGAGAAGTTTGTTGCCAAACTTAGGAAGCCTAAAACAAGAAAAATAACCAGAGATCCTGTAGAAGTAATAGAGATATTTCAGAAATTTTATGAAAATGTATATAAAGCAGAGAAATATGGAAATTAGCAAAGGGCACAAATGGAAATATTTATGGAAGACTTAATTATGCTGCGTCTATATCACATCATCAAATACGTGAATATCAAATGCTCACATGAGCGAATATTCACATACTCGAAAATGGTTTTGTAGAGGACTATGCCCCTACACCCCCTGCTAAATATATATTCCTATTCCGAGATCACACTACAGTGAGGAAAGGGCAAAAATCCCAATATTCACTGTTCCGGAAAAAAAATTCATAAACTTCGAGTACATGAATATTCGCTCATGTGAGCATTCAATATTCACATATTCAATGAAGTGATATAGACCCTTATTCCAGGGTTAGAGGTAAATAAAGCTCAACAATTAACAGTTAGGATAGGAGGAGATGACATAAAAATGGTGATATATAATCAATTTGCAGGAAAGTCTCCAGGAATAGATGGCATTTATTTGGAAGTTTAGAAGGAAGAAATTGATAAAAATCTGGAAGGGTTTATTTAACAGTATTTTAAAATGTGGCACAGATTCAAATGGAGATGACAAGAAACAACTGTATAAAGGATCAACCTGCCATAAGTTAGTGGGTGTATGTAGCACAAAAGCTGAAAACAGACATTTAGAAAAAGCTGTCATTTAATAGGTGGGAATAATAACTTCTTATAATAATGGCATTATGCTTATTATTTTGGAATATGAATGGCCTCACAGGTGTAAACAAAAAGGTAAGTGTACTGAATTATATTAAGAAATGCAGAGTGCACATAGCAGTGCTACAGAAGACACATTTGGAAAGAAGAGAGCATGCTAATTTGATAAAGAAATGATTTACGGATGAATATTCAGCAGAATATCAGGGACAAAGGAAAAGGGGAATACTTATACTAATTGCTAGAGGGGCTGCAATAGTGATAGAAGAGGAAAAAAAATAATAATGGTAGATGTGTGGTAGTAGGGGGCTACTGGCAAGGGAGGATGATTACGCTGACATGTATTTATATTCCACCTAAAACTGCTATTATGAAGCTTAAGAAAATTTTGGAAAAAATAATCAGCCTTCAGCAGGGAATAGTTCTTATTGGTGAGTATCAGAACTTAATTTGTAACAGTGAGAATGTATTAGAGGAACTTAGATGGGAAAATATAACAAAAGAGGGTAGATTTCTTAAAAGAAAATTGAATATAGAATAGTAACTCCTACCTATGGGGTCCCACCTCCTTATATCTACCCAGACAGTTCAAAAATATTATCCTTCCAACCTAGAACTCTACTACTAGTCACAAACGGAACCCTAACATCACACATAACCTCCTCTTACTTATGTTTGTCTCAGACAATGTGATAATTGGAACTACTGTAATCTTTTTGTAGCTTTTGTATTTTTAAATTTCATAACTATGTAACCTTTTTTATATCTTGTGCTTACCAATGTTATTTGCATGCTACGTTATTTAATCTGTGGATATTTTCTCCCCGGGCCTCTGCCAAAAATGAGCATGTATCCAGTCGGACTCTCCCGGTCAACAAATGTAAAATAAATAAAATAAATAAATAAAATATTTGGTATAGAAGATGTTAATTCAGTAGGAGCAACTTGGAGATAATTTACATATCATTCCCCTTAGTACAACAGCTAGGACAGACTAGTAAAGAAATTATATTTCACAGGAATGACCATGCTATTATAGACCTTAAGAAAATTGTAGGAGATATAACCAGCTTTCAGCAGAAAATGTTACTTATAGGTGGGGAACTGAACTTGATTTGTAACATGAGGATATATTTGGGGGACCTAGAAGGGAAAATACAACAAAAGAGGGTAGATTTGGTATGTAAGATGTGATTTCAGTAGTAGGAACTCATAGAGAATTTACATATATTATTCCCCAAGGTACAATAACTGGACTAAACTGGACGTAAATTATATTTCACAGGAGCATGTGCTTTTAACTAAAAGCTTCGGCATACATCCAATAACTATTTTACATCATATGCAAATAACAGCTAAAAAATGCAGGGTAATGAAGTAAAAATAAGAATCTGGCACTTCCCCACCTACCTGTTAGAGTAGAATTTAAGGAATGGGTAGTAGAAATTATTAATTGGAGAAGAGAGAAATGTATCCAGAGTTATAGCTAGTGAGTGGAATAAAATGAAAGTGGAATTTAAATATAGGGTAGAAATAAAAGAAAAAGAGATGTGGTTAAGAAGTAACAAGAATTATTCAGAAGCCCTGACAAAGGATAAAGTATTGCAGAATAAGGGGAATTTCACAGAGCAAGAAGAGGTGCAACTACAGAGTGCTAAAGAGAAAACAAAGGAGTATCTTGATAATATGTATGAGTTTAGAAAGATTTCTGTTAAAGGAGAACTGCACTCACAGATTCAAAAAAATGTTTATTTCATCATGGTTTGGCGTTTCCTACATTTTAACACCACTCTGGGACTATTTACAGGTTTTTAAATATTTTTATATGTAATTTCTGAATCTGGGGGCTGGCATCTTGAATTAATTCTGATTGTTTAGTCTGCCTCTAGGTATCCCACAATTCAATGCTTGTCTGTAAAAAATTAGGAGATGTTATAGTGTACTGGCTCACCAGATGTGCAGCAGCAAGTGCCGCCCAAATCCCACTCCCACTGGGTGCCGTCTATCTGTACTCATGAATAACCAATATAAAGTGGTTCTCATCCACATGAATATTCATCCTGATGAGGAAGCATATGCATGCGGAATTCAGCATTGACAGAAAGCATTTGCTTAAAGTTCAAGAAAAGATTTGCAACTATACCTTGTTGGTATTTAAATGCAATTTGTAAGATATGTGTTATCAGACAGTAAAAAGGCATACTTGCCAGTTTGTAGTAGACTACTATTTTAGTCCAATCTATCCGAGTTTTGAAGTTGACTTGTTTGTTACCCAGTACTTTACATTTACTGTTTTCCCATTTTTGCAAGGGGGGCATGCCTCCTGCACCTGTCTTGTGGGGGATGGTGCCCCCATACCCCACCACCACCATCACCACAACTTCAATTTACCATCTCCGAGATCGCACTAAATTGGGAAAGGTAGTAAACAAAGACTACAAAAGTAATACTCCTGCTGTCACAGACAAATCCAAGCATCACTTTTGTCAGCATTATTGGAGAGAATACATAAGCGCAAATACATGAATATAGAAAAAGTGCTTATGCAATACTATTTTGAAACTACCTCAATTTAGAAAGAAACTAATTAACAATCAATGTATGCATGATGTCATTGGCAAATCTGCATGGCATGCCAATCAATCATCATTTGCATACCACAACACCGGTATTAGGCCTGTAAATCACTCGGGCCACACCCATTCCTCCATGAAATGGCAGGTGAACCAGTACACTACAACATCGCCAAAAATTACATCATGCAGGCCTCTTTCTTCCTAAACCTCCTGTCACTGCATTGATTTTACATGTATACATTGCTGTCTTTTACTCAGTTCTTTTTAAGTAACATTTCATGCCATTAAATGACTACTTAAAACACAAACAGTACAAATGCCACAGAACAGACTTTCAAAGTGCTTTTTACTGCTAGTTCTTTTTAGAATGGCTAAACTGGTCTTTTGTGAAGCCTGAACTGTACTACTTTGATTCATCTCCCATCCCCCTTCACACCTAACTTCCCTAGTTGTCAAAGTGCTAAGGGTAATTTGAGTTGTTCCCTGCTGTGATTGACAGCTCACAGCAGGAGACTTGACTCGTGTACTGTTTCCTTGTTCTAGTCTTTACTTTATGTATGGGTAGGGGAAGGACCAGGGAGCTGTGACATCACATCATAGGTGGGTTTTTAGGATGATAGTGGTGAAGTTAGTCTGGAGAGGGAAATGACCAGAAAACTGCCTGCATTCAGTGTCCTTGATGACATCAGCAAATTAGAAACTGCAGCAAGCTTTTCCAGGGTGGGACAAAAGTTTTTTGAAAGTGAAACCACCACAGTACTGTACGGTACTGTTCTAGTGGAGAGAAACAGTCAAATTAAAATATTTTAAATGCTGTATTGTTGTTTATTCATAGCAGGGACAGTAAATAATGAGAAAACAGACAGAGAAGTCGAGCATTTAATAATAGAATCCCATTGTTATCCTTTAAGCAGCTGTTTTTGATACTAGTGCTAGAGCATAAAAACTTTAGCACAACTTAGGAAACAGAAAGTATGCGACAAGAAAAAAAAAACAGAGATCCTGCAAAGGTATTAGAGATATTTCAGAAATTTTATGAAAATTTGTATAAAGCAACAATTAGCAGTTAAGACAGGAGGAGATGAGATAAAAATGGTGATGTATAATCCATCTGTAGGAAATTCTGCAGGAATAGATATTATTCCTGTGGAAGTTTAAAAGCTAAGTGGGACAAAAGTGATAAAGCTATGGAATGTTTTATTTAACAGTATTTTAAAAGGAGGGGAAGCACCAACATCCTGGAAGAACGCTGTGGTGGCATTAAGACAGTAAACACCCATCAGACCCAGTTTTACGTAGGCCCATTTCAATTTTTAAGCATGATTATAAATTGATTATGTCTATGATAGCTAAAAGAATGGCAATGGTGCTGCCAAAATTGATAGAAATGGATCAGTGTGGTTTTGTAGATAGGAGGTAAACATTTGACAACATTAATAGAATGATGATGACCCACTAAAAAGATGAATGTAAGAAAATACCACTGTTGTCGGTGGGTCTTGATGCAGACAAAGCATTTGACATAATAAGGTTAATGAGGATGTATGAGGGATCACAGGAAAAAATTAAAGTAGGAAAGTCCCTCTCTAATAAGTTATGACTGAATAGAAGAACCAGGCAGGAGGTGTCCTCTTCCCCTTTGTTATTTGTACTATATTTAGAGCCACTGGTAAAGAAAATAAAGTACTCAAAAATTCAAGGGCTCATTTGGTATGGTAATCAAGAAAAGTTGGCTTTATTTGCAGACAATAGTACTTTGTACCTGATAAAACCAGAAAAGGGCATCTTAGTGCTGTGGAACATTTTGAGACAATTTCAAGTCTTTTCAGGATATAAAATTAATGAAGATAAAACAAAAGCTATAGCAGTTAACTATGCCCCCACACATGAAGTCGTTCAGCAATACCCATATGTATGGGGACATGATAAAGTATTTAAGAGTGTGGAATAAAAAGGATTATATTATGCCATCAAGAATATATGGAAAGAAACTAAACAAAAGAGAATAAAAAATTGAGAAACTGGAAGTTCTTGTTTATGGTTATGGATAGCAAGCTACAAGCAGTGAAAATGTTTTACTCCCTTTAGTTTTATATACCAGCCAGGTATATTTTTATCAACCAGAGGAGAACTTGTGGACTTAATTGGTAAAGTGTTGAAAGATTTTGTCTGGGAGGGGAAGAGGGCAAGATTCAAGTGAGATAAGTTTTCCAGAAGAACAAGGTGGTTTAGGATTACTTGATTTAAAGGGATATTTTAGAGCTACACAGTTAAGGGTCACATGCATAACAGAAGCAGAAAGCTATAATTCAAAGATTAAAGGGATGACGATGAAGCAGGGGAAATTCAAACAATAAAGAGAGAGTGGGATTTTGGAGCTGATCCTTAAGGAGAATAACAGCAGTGATAAAGAAGGTTATATTCATAAAGTAGCAGAAAATATTTAAGACCTAAGCCAACATGAAAATGGAGAAAGGAGCTTTTGCTGATACAGATGTCTGCATTTAAGGGTGCAGAGAATAGGCAAGAGGGGGCTGAAATTTACTGGAGAAAACTGAAAAATAAACCAAGGTATTGAGAGCAAATGACTAGAGAGGGAAAGGTAAAAGAATGGGAACAGACCAAGAAGACATTTGGACTTCAGGCTAGAGACTGCCTTCCCTATCAAGGATTGATATCAGAGTATATGCAAAGAGAATGGGATAGGATAATCCTTGGTGAAAGACCTGCTCTGGTAGTTTAGCTGAGTTTAGAACAGAAGCTGCTGTTAAAAAAGAGATAATTAGTAGGGTATATAAATGCTGTACAATAACTAAAGGAATCATTCAGAGGAGGATTGAAAAACTGGGAAGAGAGACTGGATAGTCAATTCACAAGGAAACAATGACAGGACATATGTATGGCTCACAAATATGCAACAAAGTCTAGAAGGTTTAGGATTTTCTGCTTGGAAGTGTTGCATGTTTATTTTTATATCCCAAGCAGACTTTAAAGAACTATTTTCTCAGGTAGATGGCAAATGCTAGAGGTGTGATGGCGAAGAAATATGTAACTAGGAACATATGTTCTGGGAGTGTAATTTTTAATTTTATTTAACATTTGTTTATCAGGAAAGTTCAACTGGGCCAGAGCCCATTTTCAGTGATGGCCCAAGGAAAAATGCTCCAGGTGCATGTCTTTGTAATGTGGGAGGAAACTAGAGCACCCAGAGGAAACCCATGTGAATGCAAGGAGGACATACAGACTCCACAGAGAAGGCACCCACCCCAGCTGAGAATCGAACCAGAGAACCTCTTTCTGTGAGGTGATAATGCTAACTGCTGCAACACTGTGCCACCCTGAGTTGGCAGACTTTAGAAATTCCATACAGAGTACTCTGTCAGAAATATTGGGTGAGAAAATGAATGTAACTAAGGAAATTATCATTTTGAACTGGGACACAGGACCTGAATTGCCTAGACATAATAAGGCCTTGTTAAGTTTAATTCTGGTTGCTGCAAAAAAACAGTTACTAGAAAACGGAAATCAAAATCTAAACCAACGGTATCTGAATTATTGAATTTTGTAACAGAAATAAAAGAACTGGAAGTGGGATCTTCTGAAAAGGGTGAAATTAAATTACGTAGAAATAAAAAGAAATTATGGAAACAATGCTTCAGGATAATGTTCAGGAGGAGGAGTGAGGTTTAAGGGAAGTCAGGAATTTAGCAATTTATATAACGTTGGACTGACAATAGTAAAAAAGAACATATGTGGTATATAATGTACATAACTGAAAACATGTTAGCATGGTTTGTTTTCTTTTATATCAATGTATGTTAGCCTATAAGTTAAATGATAATTTAATAAAGGTGTTAAAAAATCTTATCCTTCCACAGTAAATTGAAACAGTCTTGAAGTAGTTCCACCATAGAATATTTGAGAGTAAATGTTGATCTAATCCTCCCAAATGAGCTACATAGGCAATTAGGTGCCCTTTATCACCTCAGAAAGTTGTCTTGCTTATTATTTCAGATTCTTCATCAAGACAGTTTCGATGCCAAGGATAATATATATTATAGTCCCATTTTAACAGCACTACACTTATTCTGAGCTAGCAGCTCAGTAGCTAGGTTTGTAGATCCTGCAAACGACATGGATGCAAAAACTAGTTTGGATTGCAAGCTATCAATAAACTAAGTTAATTGCAAATAGGACTAGTATATACACTTCCCCTCCATATAGCTTAGATAATAAACTGTAAACAAGGGAGAAAATGTTTCTTTTATGTGAGAGATAAGAAGTTGAAAGAGTGATGCTCTAATGTGTTCTGCATTTATTGCTAACCCTAAATATCTAACTTATGCTACTACAAGACAATATTTCGTAGTCACTTTTATGATAGTATTTTACCCTCCAAATTGTTGCTAATATTTAGACCCATATGACGCTTAGCGTATGTATGCTATTTCAATAAAGTTGTTGAAATAAAAAAAACAAACAAAAAAAAAAAGAAATAATGGAGGTGGTGGATCAAGAAGCATTCATTCAATCAGTAAAGAAAGGTACAAGGAAGGGTAAACTACTGGACAGCTGGACAATGTACTAAGCAAGGATGAAAGTAGTTGAAACACAGAAGTAAACGCCCTCCCACCTCCACCGCTAGTAGTGACCAATGAAGACAAAGTGTAGGACTACAAAATACAGACTAGAGGCTAGAGGAACGTTTTGTAACAGAAAATGAAAGTCGTTAGGAACAAGGTAAAAATTAGAAAGTGGTCACTGTGATTCAACAGGGGTATTAAGAAGCCAATCCTACAGAAGGAAATGGCATTTCATGGACTGAAAAAAAAAAAAAACAACAGGAGCATAGATAGCAGTATGAGGAAGTCAGGAAAAAAAGGACTACAAAGGCAGTAAGAAAAGCAAAGCAAGTCTAGAAAAAGATCCAGCAGAAGTAATAAAAAGACAAGAACATATTCTTTAGACACATATGGAAAGGAATGAAGGTCAAGACAGAGCTGAAGACAGTGGTCAAAGAAAGAAAAAGTTCACTGAGGATGAAAAAAAGAAATTCCCTATGAATTCTTCATTTCCAGCTTCATAAAAAGAAGGATGGAAAGAAGACACCAGGTTTGAAGGGATAAAAAGCACATGTACAGATACTATGACTGACTTCTTCATCTAGTCACTCAGCAATGGTATAGTCTGATGAAAACATGCCAAAGAACACTGTGGTCCCACATGGAGCCATGATGGTACTAATTAACAAATCAGGGGCTAGACCTGAGCCAGGAAATTACATACCAGTATGCCTGATCTCAGTAACAGGAAAATTAATGGAGAAGATACTGAGGAAAAGACTAGCTGTTTTCTTGGAGAACTAAAAACTGTGGGGTAAGTACAAACATGGGTTTGTGGAAAACAAGTCATATCACCCTATGTGGATTCTATTTTATGACTGGGTTACAGTGAAACTTGACAAAGGAAACTCAATTGATGTTGCTTCTGGTAAATTTTTGACTCAGTCCCTCACATGTGACTGATATGTACATTTAAGGAACTTGGAGCAGGAAAAAGTTTACTAAGAGCATAAAAAATAATTTGGTGAGAGGAAGCAAAGAATGGGAGTTCGGAAGGCACACTCAAAGGAAAGAGAGGTGATTTGTACAGTTCAACAGGAGTCAGTCATCACAAGGCACAATGACATAATGATCAACCTATCGGTGACTGAACTAACTAGAAGAGTAATTAGGAGACAGAAAGCAGGTCTTCAAAGAGGCCTAAGGAGATCTGCAGAGAGGGATGAGAAGTAACATCTAAGGTTTAATGCAGGGAAATACAAAATGAGTCACCATCCATTGCTCAGTACAAGACTGTCTGTATCACAGTTGGTCGAGAATAATTGCTCGATATAGCAGTTGCTCATCTACTTTTGCTCAGTCCTTGAAATGTATGGTGTTATACAATCTCCAAAATTACAGCCTGATGGAAAAAGAGTGAGATGCTTTTACTGAAATGATGACTTGACTTTTCTCAGAGATCAAGTGACATCAGAGTGAAAATAATAAAGTAAGGGAGTGAGGTGAATCTCCTCATATTAGGGGTTTAGATGGTCTTGCCCATGCAGAAATCTTTTTTTTTTTTTTTTTAAATTCTGTGTTGTTTTCTTTTGCGGAAATACATACACCCACAAGTACATGGGCCTTGAGTATTTAAGCACTTAGACTTTCAGGATCAGGCACGTTCTGAGCCAGGGAATTGTGTTTTGTGGTACGTAGCCTTAAACAGTCATACTGGAAGCATATAAAGTATTTCACATGAACTCCAATAATGCCAAAACAGAATACCAGCTGTGAGAAGTGATCCTAATAAGCACAGATCAGGTCAGAGGGTCTTGGTATAGCAGTAATGGCAGAAATTAGATTTAGCTACAAACAGGAAAAGCTCCAATAAGGCCAGTAAGATGTTGTGCTGTGGCCCTAGGAAAACTCGCTTGTGAAAGAGAAAGGATACATCACCCTTTTACTCATTTCTAGTCAGGTCTTAGAAGGAGTGCTCAGCTCATTTCTGGTGCCCATACCAGGACATTATATCAAGATAGCTGAGAAGGTACAAAGAAAGGCTACCAGTGTAACAAAAGGAAAGAAGGACACAGGCTACACTGAGAGGCTGTGGGAGTTAAAGCTATTGTCATTTAAGAACTGGTGAAAACCAGGAATGTGATATGCATTTACAAGATACTTAGAGGTCAGTGTGACGTCATATAGCTCAACAAGAAAGACAGAGGAATCAGAGAGAGGAGAAGGCATACCTATTGAGGTACAAAGTTCAATTTATATATTAGAAAGTACTTTTTCATGGAAAGAGTAGTGCATAAATAGAATTAGTTATTTAAGGAAGTAATGGACTGTAAGACCATAAAGTCCTTCCAAAGAAGGAATGGGATGGTCAGGGCACTATGAGAAAGACTACAGGAAGAATGCATGAATGATTTTATCTGTGTAAACTGAGCAGACTAGACAACAACTTGTCTTATTCTGCCTTCACAACTATGTACAGTAATGCAGTGTCGAAAACAAGAATGACAATGAAATTAAGAGGGATCATTGTTTATTATAGTTGTTTTTGATTTTGTCCTGGTCAGCCTGTATCAAACACCAAAATAGCCTCAGAACTTTGGGTTCTTCACAGCTGAACTTTTCACAGGATATCAAGAACAAAGTGGAGTTAGTTGGCATAGCTGATTCTCACTCATCCTTTTCTCTCTCTTCTCCCACCTACTGCACCCAAGTACCCAAGACTCCCCTTCCTTTGTAGCTGTGTTCCTACAGATGTACAGACTATGAAACAGTTGCTAATGCTTGTTATAGAAGCTGTTAGGGCTCATACTGCTTTCCTTGCTTAGCTCCAGTCAATGTAACATATCCTGCCCTCTTATGTTATCCCCTTGTTATCATTTTTTAAACATTTTTCAGTCCCTACTACTCTTTCCCCTAGTTTCTTCTTTGCAGATTCTTGTATTTGCTCTGTTTGGGCCTAGACTAATTGATCAGGTAATACTTTCTGTTCACCATTTTCTTTAATGTATTTAGTTAGTTTTGATTGTTTGTTCAGCCACATTATTCTTTTTCACTGACCAGTTATCACTGCCCTTTTTCAGCCACATTATTATTTTTCACTGACCAGTTATCACTGCCCTTTTTCAGCCACATTATTATTTTTCACTGACCAGTTATCACTGCCCTTTAAGCCAAATGATTCTACCTTAAATACTCTTGAAGATCAGCAAGCCCCTCTTCTTCCTAATTACTAATTTGAAAATATATATGTAAATATGGATGTACTTCTAAACTTCAAAGTACAAAAATCTTGAACAGCTAATGTCTGATCCCAAAACAGTGAAGACCAAAACAGTGAAAAAACATGTTTTTTTGTAAGAGGCAAGCCCCCGTACTCCCTGCTAATCATATATACATATATATATATATATATATATATACACACACACACACACACACACACACACACACACACACACACACACATCAACTCTGAGATTGCACTACAGTGGGGAAAGGGCAATTTCCCCAGTTATCACTGTTCACAATCTTGCATGAACTTAACACCAGCAGAAGTGATCAAATGAGTTGCTATCACTTCTGCTGGTGTTAAACACACTCAGGATTACAAAAGTTTGATTATATGGAGTGTTTCTGTAAACATACTGTGCTGCACTGCTGTCTTCAAGTTATGCTATTATTTCATAAATTCAGAATGTACATATAGTACTCTTTCAGACTTCTGTGACCTGTAGACGCCATGACTCCCTTGGAAAGGCTGACCCTTCTATTCAGTAAATACTGCTTTAGTCAATGGCTTTCAGATTCTCTTTCTCGTTATAAATATTAAAATGTTATGTATAGGAAATGCAAATACACAGTCTGAAAATGGTTACATTAGCAGCGTTCTTTAAACCTGAATAATTTACAGTCTGCATTTTAACATACTTACCCTCACACACACACACACACACACACACACACACACACACACACACACACACACACACACATTGGGAGGCATACGCACTGTACTGATTTCATTACAAATTCTTTAGAAGAGGGGGTAGCTTTTTTAATTAAAAAAGTACATATTTTTCTTTTTTTAAACAGCGTTGGCTCCCTTAAGGAACATTTCATGGCTACATACCAGCAAGTCAGAATTGAGCTCATGTCATGTCCGGCTGGCTGCGAGCGGGAAGGGCAAGGCAATCGGGATTATCGTTGTGGCGGGAAATGTGCAGTTGTAGTGAGTGGAAGGGCAAGGCAATCAGGATTATCGTTGTGGTGATCACGAAGGCAATAGGGTGAACGGATTATCAGTTAAGGGGTGTGTTGAAGGCGATTGGGTGAATGGAGTAGTGTGTGTGTGTGTGTATTATCAGGTAAGGAGTGTGTGTGTGTATTATCAGGTAAGGAGTGTGTGTGTACTATCAGGTAAGGAGTGTGTGTACTATCAGGTAAGGAGTGTGTGTGTGTACTATCAGGTAAGGAGTGTGTGTGTACTATCAGGTAAGGAGTGTGTGTACTATCCGGTAAGGAGTGTGTGGTAAGGAGTGTGTGTACTATCAGGTAAGGAGTGTGTGTGTGTGTACTATCAGGTAAGGAGTGTGTGTGTGTGTGTGTGTGTGTGAACTATCAGGTAAGGAGTGTGTGTGTGTGTGTGTGTGTGTGTGTGTGTGTGTGTGTGTGTGTGTGTGTGTACTATCAGGTAAGGAGTGTGTGTGTGTATATGTGTGTGTGTGTGTGTGAACTATAAGGTAAGGAGTGTGCGTGTGTGTGTGTGTGTGTACTATCAGGTAAGGAGTGTGTGTGTACTATCAGGTAAGGAGTGTGTGTACTATCAGGTAAGGAGTGTGTGTACTATCAGGTAAGGAGTGTGTGTGTGTACTATCAGGTAAGGAGTGTGTGTGTGTGTGTGTGTGTGTGTGTGTGTGTGTCTGTGTGTGTGTGTGTGTGTGTGTGTGTGTGTGTGTGTGTGTGTGTGTGTGTGTGTGTGTGTGAACTATCAGGTAAGGAGTGTGTGTGTGTGTGTACTATCAGGTAAGGAGTGTGTGTGTGTACTATCAGGTAAGGAGCGTGTGTACTATCAGGTAAGGTGTGTGTGTATGTGTGTGTGTGTGTGTGTGTGTGTGTGTGTGTGTGTGTGTGTGTGTGTGTGTGTGTGTGTGTGTGTGTGTGTGTGTGCGTGAAAATGCCCCCCACATAATACACCTGCTGGCTATAGGAGTTCAGGCTCAAACCCTGTACCTTTGCTTCAAGGTAAGAAGCACCTAAAGTCCCTAACCACCACCATTTCTGAACTTTGTTCAGATTTGTTAGAAACAGTTGTGAACTATGGTGAGAAGTGAGAACTGAAGTTGTATTTCCCCCATTATTGTTTTTGTTGTTTGTTCAGGTTTTTTGTGCTAAGGTGTGAAGTGAGAACTGAATCTGTATTCCCTCATTATTGGCTTTGTTTGTTCAGTTTTGTTTGTGCTAAGAGGTTGAGAGCTATCTAAATGATAGCCATTAAGTTTCAGTCTTCCTATTTTGCAAACTGCTGATTTAGCATAGTGGCATGTTGCACTAACTGTAGGGCATATGGTTCTGGGTTAAAGACATGCATGGTAGTAACACAGCATTTTATTCTAGCAACTTTCCAAAATTATACAAGCAATGTTTAAAATATGTCCCTGGTTTTTGGGCTTTTGTCCTCCCCCCAATAAATGTTGTCTTTTTCCAGATTTCTTGTGCTGCAAAATTCAGAGATACACCTGAGTGTCGAGTACATTTTACAAGGAGCTGAGAGCTGCAGGGGAACTAAAGTTTAGTGCTGCTTACACTGAGTCTGCTTGTACTGTTAATAGCACAACAGGTAGTGTACTTGCTTTTCATGCAGAAGGCTGTGGGTTCTTCTCCCACATTAGGTAGATGCATTGCTGATACTGTACTGTGTTGTAAAGGGGGGTGGATGCTGTAGTCCTTTTTGGCGAAGATATCTAGTAGTAACTATGAACCTGTTATCAGTTTGTCATCCATTCTCTATTGCAATATTACTAGCGTATCATTTTTGTTTAATGCAACATAGGCAATTTATTCCTCAAGGGCAACAGGCACTTTATTTGTAGATGAAACCATGAAACATAAAGTTGTTTGCTAGCAGCAGCCTCTTCATTAATTACAGATTTCTTTAATGTGGAATTATGTAGATGGCTTTTACTAGTTCAGAGATTGTGCATATTTACTGATACTGGTGGACTGTAGAAGTTTGAGTAGGCTTTTATGATGGAAATGTTCTGAATTGGGCTGTTTTGTCATTATTGGTTCATGCATTTTGTTTCATTGTTTACTGGAAAAATGTTCAAAACAAATTTAAAATGCTCTCTAACAACTATACTATATTGTACAAGGAATATAATTTAATACAATCAGGAAGGTGTATCAAAGAGCATGTGTATGTTTCATGTGCAAGGGGCCTATGATTTAAAAACAGCCCAAAGTTAATCTTTATCTGTCACTGGCAAAATGTATTTTCTTTGAATGTGGGTTTCAATGCTGTTTCAATGAATGTGAGTTTCAAGGGCAGAGAAGTTTTAATGCTAAGTCTAGTTTCATTGTCAGACTGCATTGCTTTGTTTAGCAGATATTTATTGGTGTTCGTGCTGTAAAATGCAAAATAAAACTTTTCTGGCAAATCTGAAGTCACTAAATAATGACTGATGTTGTTTCAGACGTCATAATCTTCAGAAAAATGCATGCTAAAGCAAGACCTGTTATTCTATCAACTGTCTTAAGTTTATATAAGATCAATTTTTAGTACTGTTTGTATGTTCCCCCAATATATTTCGCCTTGTCCAGATTTCCTGCATTAAGAGGTTGAGAGGTATGTCCAAATCGCTTTATAGAATTAGGAATATCCAAACCTCTCAACTGTCCCCAATTTTGGCTCAAAATGTTGCTCTTCCCCTAATAATCTCTCTGCAAAATAGCAATTTTGGAAGAAAATGGGGAGGGTTTACAATTATAAATAACTGTAATGATCAGAGTTATACATTACTTTTATTTCAGAAATGCATGTAGATTCTATAATTTTGTCAGCTGCTCAAGTTAACAGTGCTCATATTAAAATGGTGTCCCTTCTTTGACAGGTTCCCAGCTGTATTGTCTGGCAATTTTATATTTTTGCATCACATTTTTGGTCCGTTTTTCATAAAATTGCAGTTTTCTGGCAAATTAGAAAATAAGGGCAGACATTTAAGATTCAGATTTTATACCTTTCAGAAAATTCATACTAATGCAAGACCTACTACTATTCTATTATCTTTCTAAGTTTATAAGAGCAATATTTAAAAAAAATGTCCTTATTTTTGGGCCTTTGCCTCAGTTTTATTTATGGGTTTGTTGCCCTAAGAGGTTGAGTGTGTGTGTGTGTGTGTGTGTGTGTGTGTGTGTGTGTGTGTGTGTGTGTGTGTGTGTGTGTGAGGTAGGTAGGTAGGTAGTATACCTCTCAACTGTCCAAATTGTGCAGAATATCCAGATTTTTGCCCCATATTTTTTGTCTGTTCCTCATAAATTTTGTGATTTTCTATAAAATCATTGAAGGCTGAAGTTGCTAAATAATGACAGACATTTGAGTTTCAAACTTCATATCCTTTAGAAAAATTCATACTAGCACAAATCCTGTTATTCTAGTAACTTTCTCATACTAGCACAAATCCTGTTATTCTATCAACTTTCTAAGTTCACAAGAGCATTATTTAATATCTGTCCCTGTTTATTTTAGGCTTTGTCCATATTTCTTGCACTAAGAGGTAGGTAGGGGTGTGTGTGTGAATGCTACACCCTAGTTAGGGGTAGCAGGTGGTTAGTAATTTACTCAAGCTCAAAACCTGTACCTCAGTTACAGAAAACAAAAGCATGAATCCTCTACCCCAACTACCATGCTGCATTTTTCAAAGAACTGGCTTTCAGGTTCATTTTCAATTCAAGGAACCGAGATTGAGTGAATCTATATTATATTACTGAAGAGGCATTACAGCGAATGCCTCTTCATAAACACTAAAAGAGCAAACCGTGAATTACGAGAATGGCCGTGGCTTGGCTGGGGAGG
This sequence comes from Protopterus annectens, assembly GCF_019279795.1. Taxonomy (NCBI): domain Eukaryota; kingdom Metazoa; phylum Chordata; order Ceratodontiformes; family Protopteridae; genus Protopterus; species Protopterus annectens. The sequence goes on along the minus strand of NC_056748.1, from coordinate 815,848,656 downwards.
GAGTAGCAGTTTGAGAGCTGTGAGTACAAATTTGAAAATCCTAGCTACACCCCTGCACACACACACACACACACACACACACACACACACACACACGCACGCACGCACGCACGCGCGCACACACACACACACACACACACACACACTTACATGCTAACTCTGACTCTGGCATTTTCCTAGTAGTGCTGTTCTGCCTAGCCACAGCTTACTGGTTGGTGTCATCAGATGTTGCGCTCAGTACTCAGTGTTTCCTATCAAGTATGCTGCTGCTTGTTAACAGTTAATTACAAATGCATATACAGCAACTGGGAAGTGAGAAGTATGAGGAAATGAGTGCTGTCTGTTCTGAGACAGGAATTTATTAGTAGCCCTACCTACTTGCAGGACATACGGACCTCAGACAATGTGAACCTTTGAATTCACTGAACCTGGCATCATATCACATGTAGTACTGCTCCCTGACATTTTGTTCCCCATATGTGGAGTTCTAGCTTTCAAGCTCAGTATTTTTCTATCTAGTGTAAGTTTGCTGTATAATGCTTAATTACCGTTTAATATCTTGCCAGCCTCACTTTTAGATCTGCAGCTTCGATTGGGTGCTTTGTTTACTCAAGAGATATTGTAATTATAGACGAACATCTGGCACACTGACACTTGAAATCTGTCATCCAGAACTAAGTGTCAGACTCGACTGAATAAAAATGCTGTTCTCAGTTTTGGTGTGAACTTGACTGGGTTTTAAATGTTATCTTCACAGACAATAAATCTCTTTTTCCATACTTATATTTAGGTAAGCTACCTCAGCACAGCCAGAAGACCAAAGTCTGTTATTGTTCTTTATAAATATTTGTACTGTATTATGCTATTTAGCAGCTATCTAAATGCACAGCAAAATTAAGCTTTTATTAGGGACACATCCTATGGCTGCTGTTACATAATATCATCACAAAGTAGTCATATAATAAAACACAACAGCAATTTTAATTCCCAATATGTTACAAAACTAGAAAAAAAAAAGAAATAAATCAAGGAAACAGCAGTCCAATCCTGCACAGACATGCAGCAATTACAGAACAAATATGTGTGAAAAATTAAGTGACGAAACAAGAATAATCCAGACGGCTCCTTAATAAATAATACGACAAGACATAAGATCATTGACTAAAGTATATCTTTTCTTTGTAGTTATCTGTATCTTGATGTCTGGTTTTGGCTTTTTCTTGCACTGGTAGACTTATGTCTGTTCCATTTATCCCTGAAATCCTTCCCTGTTTATGGTTCTGCTCCTTTTTCCAGTAGTCTTCTATTCCATGCATCTACAGATTACATTAGTGGAGACAGTGCTTTAGATAGTAGTTAGCTTCATTCATTTTTGCTTAATCTGTATTAACCAGACAGCTCTTGAAAGTCAGAAATGCCTATTTCTAGGGCTGACCTGAGTTTTGGTTTAGCCTAGTTACTTGTTCATTTATACAGCATTCAAAACTTTAGATGTAAAACTCAAGTCTGTTAAAAGTAGTTGATTCAGTGTTAATTACCTTAACAATTCAGGTGGTCATTTAGAATTCTATCTCAGATAGCTCAGATATGTACCCAGTAGTCATGTGTTTGAGTCCCTCTACCTCCAGTTCCATAATGTGATTCTACTGGTCAGTTAACAGCACTACTGCTTTGAAATTACTTTTGAAAGGAAAAAAAACACAATGCCTAGTAGGCTTACCCAATTAAAAAAAGACATAAACAAAGAAAAGAAACAAGTAAATAAGCTATACTGCCAGTTTCATGAAAGATTCACACTGATATGCTGTCTGAATTTGATCACATATGCAAAGGAAAAAGTACAGCATTTAAGGAACATACTGGTATAGACCAGTCACATAAAATCTGATGAAGCAACATGAGCAGATAAAACGCCAGGCAGGTGGTCTTCCTGTTAAATGGACAGAAGTCCTCCAAGACAGAAGACAAAAATGTAGAAATAATCTGTTTTATAAGAAGCAGCAAAAATGGGTTGATTGACTGATGTTTTACTTTTGTCTTTCTCCTGTCTTAACCATCTACAGTCCAGCCTTAAGCCTTTTCCCTCTCTGCTGTGACCACTGCTTCTAATCTACAGTAAGGAGCTTATGTCCAGCTATATCAATGTTGCAGTATACAAAACAGAAGGGATCTCCTGCCCAGGGCAGCCGAACACACGGCCAATATACAAAAGCCTAATGATTTTGGATGCGCTGTCTGTCACATTTATGCTCCTCAGACAGAACATAGGTGATAAAAGGGATGTATGGAAGCAACTACCCAGAACGTCTTTGCCACCAGTTCGAACGCTACTTTTGCTAGTTGGTATGAATGCCTGTTATTTTTTTTTTATATACTATTCCTGGCTTTGTATTTTATTTTGCTATCTAGTGTTCATGTCATCCAAGAAGGCAAAATGTCAGTGTGGAGGTAGATTCCCCATAGGGATCACCACAAACAGTGTCAGTTTTATTTGGGTGTTTTACAAAACCATAAGTCTTGTAGTATCCGTAAGGCATTTGTGTCTAAGACACTCAGAAGCCATTTGTCTTCCCTGGCCATTTATCTTGAAAACCAGTGGCTTAAACAGTTATCCCAGGGTACCATGGCAGAATCCTTTAACCCTGAGATGCTCCACCTAAATAAAAAGGAGGCCAAGAAGTCTCAGCCAGATTCTTTAGCTGTCCATCCTCTACCAGACATCCCTCTAGAAGTGGGTAAATAGCCCTGTAGGTCATTTGGTGTCAACATCAAATTCCTCTGCTGCAATCGCATTGGAAGCTGGCATGGATCCATCCTTCCTCATGTCCTTTGAGGCTTTGTAGGCATCTGCTCCAGACATAATGAGGGAATCACGGTTGATTGCCTCTAATGGTCCTAGAGGGATTTCACAGATATTGGTCAGGGAGGAAGTTCCAGGTTTTCTTACTGAAGGGTCTAAACCTCCTGTATTTGTTAGGACTCATGTCCCTTCCAAGAAAAGACAAAAACTGAAGCATTTTAAGTCCGTCCTAAGGATCCTCAAAGGGAATGGCAGGAGTTTACTCAGGACTTGTTTTCTGCCTTGATGGCCCTAAAGCCTCCTCATGGGGTTTTGGTACCTACTCCTCCTTGGACCTCTACCCTTTCTAAACAGCTTAGGAAACCACGGATGATGATTCAGTGTCTGATGTCTTTGTCCTATTCTTCATACATGCTTTTGCCTTTGGTTCATGGTTTTGATGAAGAGAAGTCTATTATCCCTGAGTCTCCTTTTGAGGAATTGTCCTTTGGGGACACAATTGCAAGGATGATGGAATACTTTAAGTGGGATTCTTAAGTGTCAGATATTAAGAGAAGATACTATGAGTTGCTTCAGGTGGATACTCGTAAACCTTCTGCAGTTCCTCCTGTGTTGGCTGCCTTGATTGGCACTTTTTTGCTGCTTCCAAGTCTCCTGGTTCTCAGCCTTCTGCCCCTGATAAACCTGATAGGTTCTATAAGGTTCTTGAGAATTGCCAATTTTTATTTAACTGTTGTTCTGCTGAGCCTGTTGTAGTGTCAGTGTCTTCTGACAAACCTTCTAAGCTCTTGCTCTCTTCAAATATTTGCCTTCTGATAAGGATAGTAGGGCAATGGAGAAGATTGGTAAAAAAGTTTACACTGCTTCTACTTTGGCCTTAGGGATGTTAATTACCTGACCCACATGACCAGGTATGTTTTGGCCTTGCTTGCTCAGGCTTGTCAGGTTATTTCTGACCTCCCTGATTCTGAAGGCAAATCCACTGCCTTATCTTTTTTAGGTTCTGCTTCTTAGGTGGCTCGCTACTCTACTAAGTGTGGCTATAATGCTGCTGACTCCTCTTCTCGGGCTATGGCTTTTGGGTCTGTCATGAGGCATTATTCTTAGCTTTGTCTTCAGTGTCTGCTCAAGGACATTATGGCCAAGTTATTGGATGTCCCTTTGGATAATATACATCTTTTTGGGACTGCTGCTGCTGCTGACATGTTTAAGTCTCTTCAAGAGAAAGGCAAAGCCTTGCAGGACTTTAAGCATATTTTTTTTGTTTCTCCTATCCCTAAGTTCCAGAGGAATTATCCTTCAAGATCTGCTTTTCTTCACAGGTAGCCCTGCCAGGCCTCTAAAACAGGAAGAGTGGGAAGCAGGCTCCCTCTGCTAAGGGTTCTCAGATTTCTGTGGCCAAGAAGCCTCTATTATCTGATAATCCTGCTTTTCTTTGACAGTTCATCCCCCTTCTTTTAAACCAGGTTCTTTTGTCCCTTCTGCTTTCCTATTGTCTTCCCATTTGGCATCTCATCACTTCAGTCTCTTGAGTTATTTATATCATCCATTAGGGTTACTTCATGTTATGGAAGTCTCCCCCTCCTTTTTCAGGGATTCCTCAACCTACTCTAGGGCAACTTCTTCATTTCCCAGAGGTTGTAGGGTCCCTGGTGAACCAAGGAATCATTCAACCTTTTCCCCCCTCCCAAGTGGAAAAGGGTTTTTATTCCAGGATGTTCCTGGTTCCTCAAAAGAAGGGCACTTGGAGACCTATTCTGGATCTCTCCCAGCTCAACACCTGTCCCAAGATCCCTTCTTTGGGTCTATATTAAGTCATCGAAGGATCACATTGTCAAACAGCATTTCATCAGAAATGCCATTAATCAAACTCCCCTCATGTGTGGGGCTGTGTCTCCCACATCCCCTGCTAATTATATATACCAGCTCCAAGATCCCACTACAGTGGGGAAAGGGCTAATTTACTGATCCCTACTGTAATGCAATCTCAATCAGAATGGATCAACAAAAGACATGTTCAATAAAATGCCACTTGAAATGCTGTTTGATGATGTAATCTTTCAGTGAATAATAGGGACCCCTCTCTTCTTTTTGTATGCTTACTCCTCAAACCCTGTTTTCTCTTTTATTACCCCATGCTTTTCTGATATCCTTGGATCTGAAGGATGCTTACCTTCATAGCCCTGTTTATCTCTTTTCAGGAAGTCTTTACATTTCGTTGTGTCTTGCTTTCATTTTCAATTCTCTGCTTTGCCCTTTGGCCTCTCTACTGCCTCAAAGGCATTCACAAAATGTCTAGCTCTTGTGATTGTTTTTTGCAGGCTCTAAGGCATTCAGGTTTTTCCTTATCTAGATGACCTTTTGCTTCATGTGCTTTCTCCCAGTTGCCTGTTAGAAGATCTGAAGTTCACCATCTGTCTTCTTCAGAGTCTGCGGTTTACTATCACCTTCCAAAAGTTCATCCTGACTCCCTCTCAGATTCATGTGTATCTGGAATGCAGGATTCAGACAGTACCAATGTTGGCCTTTCTTCAACCTCCAAAAGTTTTGTCACTGACAGTCTTCTTTCAGTTTCTTCTTCCTCTGACTGTCATGCCAGCCAGGAAGTTTTTACAGGCCCTGGGATTAACGCCTCTTCTATTTCAGTGCTTCCTCTTGCCAGACTGCATATGTGGAAGCTTCAATGGAACCTCAAGTCAGTTTGGCTGCAGCATTGTCACCCTCTGGATTTCAGTGTACCTCTACTTCCCTTTCTAAAGAAGGAATTCAAGTGGTGGATTCAACAGTTTGCTCTCAAGCCAGGCTGGCCCTTTCAGTCTGGTGTCTCTTCTCAAGAATTGTTCACTGATGCCTCAGACATGGGGTGGGGGGCTTCTTTTGATCACCTGAAAGTTCAGAGTCTCTAGCCTCACCATTAGCAGTCAGACTATATCAACATCAAAGAGATGAGAGCTCTGATTCTAGCCCTTCAAGCATTTCACCACATGATCTCTCCAAGACCCTTGAAGGTGTACACGGACAACACTATAGTGATGTGGTATGTCAACAAGCAAAGAGGCACAAATTCTTACCTCCTCTGCAAGATGGCACTTCAGGCTTGGGAGGTGGCTGTCATTTATCAGTTAACTCTTCAGGCAGTATACATTCCTTCAGAGCACAACTTCATGGCAGACTCTCTCAGCAAGTCCAAAACACAGGCTCATGAATGGATACTTCACAGAAATGTTTCTGGATATTGTCCATTGGTGAGGTATATTTCAGATAGATCTTTTTGTCTCCCCTCTGAGCAGGCAGCTTCTTCTCTTCTGTTCCAGAGTGCCATGCCATCTAGCATGGACGATGAACATCCTTTGTTTTCCTTGGAAGGGGGATGTTTCTTTATGCTTTGCTTCCTCTTCCTCTCCTTCCAAGAGTCCTGCAGAAGATTCATCTGGATTCCCCGAAAATCTTGCTACTGACTCCATTTTGGCCAAGACAGTATTGGTTCCCCCTCTTAATGCATCTGGCCAAGGGCAATCACCAGTTGGATATCCTCAAACAGGACAAGGGGTCTCTCATCCATCCCCAGTTATCTACTCTTCAAATGACACTGCAGGTGATAGGGTTTTGATCCCTTTCAGGCACCTCTTTTCTGATGATGTGCTCTGGGTTTTACAAGAGGCAAGGAAACCCTCAACCTGGAAATCTTTCATGTCCCAATGTAAAAAGATTTTTGTTCTGGTGCCATGCTCATAGCCAGAACCCTTTTTCAGTGGGAGTCCCTCTGTTTCTCTCTTATTTGTGCAAGTTGCTCCAGTCTGGCCTCATCTATTCTTCTTTGAAGGTCTCTTTGTCAGCTATTTCTGCCCTTGAATCCTCCTTTGACTTCTCATTTTGAGGTCAAACAATTTCTTAAAGGTGTCCTGCATATTAGGCCTCCAAGGAAACCTATTCCTCTTCCTTGGGACCTTAAATTTGTTTTGGAAAAATTGACTCGGGCTCCTTTTGAGCCTGCAGTTTCTGCTTCTTTACAACTTTGTAACTGGAAGACTGTTTTGTTGCTGTTTTTTACTTCTGCTTCATGTGTTTCTGAGCCCCAGGCCCTTATGGCCATTATTCCTTTTTTGGCTTTTCACAGGGACAGGGTGTCCCTTTGTACTAACCCTTCTTTTATGCCCATTGTAGTAAGTGAGCTGACCCTTATACTGAGTCTGCTACTGAGAGGGTCCAGCATATCTTGGATTGGCACAGACAGCTCAGGTACTATTTGGATAAAACTAAGGCCATTCATAAGTCTGATCAGCTTTTTGTTTCCTTTCATCCCAGAACATTGGGTTTGGGTGTTTCTAAGCAAACCATCACCTCCTGGATATTTAAGTCCATTTCCCTTTGTTATTGTTTCCATGGCAAATGTCTGTCTACTTCTGTTAGACCTCATTCCACTACTGCTGTTGCCTCTTCTGATGCCTCATTCAAGGGGTAAGACAACAATCCCATCCTTGAAGCTGCTACGTGGTCTTCAGTGCATACCTTTACTCAGCATTATAAGTTGGATATGGTTTCTACTGCCAGATCATGTTTTGCTGAAACCATTTTGTGTGGGTTTGTTGAGGGCCTTTCTCAGTCTTCTACCTCCCAGTCTGTTTCTTGAAAGTTTTTAATGTCTCTTTTGTTTTAGATACTACAACAGTGATATAGAAGGACATAGTATAGTTATGTAAAATGTTACCATAATAGTAGATGTCCTTCTCTTCACTGCTGCAGTATTTACTACCTCCCTCCAACCCCCTGTTGTTTGTTTTGATTTTTTTTAGATTCCCTTCTTGCTGAGGGTTTCCCTTTTTTCTTCTACATTTTTTCCTTCTGGATATACATGGACTACTTTGTCCTATGGAGACTGTTCTCTTCTGGGACAATTTATTTCTGTGTAGTTGCATCTGTACATACCTTTTATGCCCTACATTATGTGCCGGGAGCATAAATGTCATGTATGGTACATACAAGATTGTTAGGCTTTTAAACACCAGCTGAGTGTTGGGCTGCCCTGGACAGGAGATCACCTCTGTTTTGGATACTGCAACAGTGAAGAGAAGGACATCTACTGATATGGTAAGATTTTACATAAATGTACTTTCTATGTGACTATCTTATCTAGTGTAACTCAGAAAATGGGCTGGTGGTCACCCATGCTGATATTTCTAAACATTCAATTATCTACTTAATTAACATTCATCTTGTTTTTGTATATTGGTCCAAGCATGCAGACCTACACCATAACTCAAAGCCAGTTTATTTGCTAGGCAAAATACAGCACTGTCAGGTAAAGTCATCCCCTTGGATGAACTCTGCATAAAGTGCAATTAAATGTCAGGAGCAACTTGAGGTAAAAATCCTTTATCCATCACCTGCAAAGACATACTTTGTGATGCCCCCAATTATCCTGGCCCCTCACTTCTTGGTGTCTCAATTCTGAAAATATCTTCTAAAACACATATCCATGTGTATCAAAAGCAAATAGGTACGGACTCCTTGCTCCAGCAGATATATCCAAATGGAGGTTGACAAGAACCCAGGACAAAGTAGAATTCCTTTTAACGCAAAATTTATTAGTACAGCGTTTTCGCCGTGTGCACTGACACAGCTTCCTCAGAATACAAAACATTATTTGATCTAAGTCAGTTTATATACGTATCCAAAAAGGAAATGATGTCATGGCAATAGAAGGTTTAAAGGTGCATAAAAAATGTAAAAGTGTGTAAACATTTTGTTATTTATAAAACACAAATATAAAAATACATATATAAAAAAGTCAAGTCAAGTTTAAAATATTAACTTATTTAAGTAAGACATGTTATAAAATATAAGTTTAAACATGAAAAACATGCATAATATGTTATAAACGATGTTGCCAACAGCCACTAAGAGTATGAGAAAATTCAGTTGATACTGGTAGATCTGAATCATACAACTAAAACTTGTGAAACTATTAATGCTTGAGGGCAGAAATTACAACTGTGGTTGACACAAGTAAACATTCTAATTAATATAAACAAGTTAATAAATTGAGATTGAAGCCCCAACATGTAAGAATGCAGAAAACTTGATGTGCTCATCTTAAATAACTTCTCAGTTTTAAAACTGAAGAAATGCTGCAATTCGTTTAGGGCTGGAAAGTTAAATGCGTCAGTTCTCAGTTGCCACTCAAGTTCACAAAGTTCTAACAATAATGGGATAGGCCCCCCCCTAATATTACCCTGTATTTGGTCTATTGCCATGAAAGAAAAACTGTGCCCAGGGTGCTTGCTGGTATCTACGGCCAATGCGTTATTTTCATTCTCCGTCCTCATCGCATAAAGATGTTCGTACATGCGATCACGGAGTCTACGATCGGTTTTACCGATGTAGAAAGATGGGCAACAGTCACAAAATGCCACATAGACAATAGATTTACTTTCACAGCTAAGGGGGACTCTAATGGTGTATTTTTTGTCCCTTATTGAGAAAGTTTGTCCTGATCTAACTTTGTGGCATCTATTACAGAAACCACAAAAGGAACATGCCTATTTTCTTATTAAAGAAAGTTTTAGGAGCATTCCTTTGTGATAACTCCTTCAAGTTGTTATTCCTTTTAAAGACAAAACTGGGGGTCACACCAAATTTGTCAGTAAGTGAGGTTTTACTTGTAATGAAGTCCCAGTTCTTACGTATAATAGACATTATAGCCTTCGAATGAAAGCTATAAGTCATGATGTAACACAAAGATGAATCAAATTGAGTAAGTTGGGATGGTGTATTGACCTCTACTTGGTCTGTGGTGGTAGCGTCATACAAAGAGTTATCTGATTGGACATGAGACATTACTAAGTTGTCCTTACTTAAAATAGCTTTAAAAAACCCATTAGTTCTCTTCGTGTGTACTTCCGAAATAAGTTCACTAATAAGGTAAATTGGGTAACCCCTATTACTGAATAATTCGAAGAGAAAATCACATTCTTTTTCGAAGTCTTCCAACGTACTGCACATCTTAGCTGCCCTCACCAGCTGACCTTTAACGATGGCTTTTTTCTGTTTGAAAGGGTGGTGGCTTGAAAAATGCAGAAAGGAATTGCAGTACGTTGGCTTTCTATAGATGTTAGAAGTATACATCTGAATTTGAGTGTTTTTAAACAATTTAATGTCAAGGTAATCAATTTCCGTACTAGAAAATTTGTATGTAAATTTCAAAAAAGCCGTAGTGGCATTAATTGAAGTAATGAAAGTGTCAGCTTCTGCAAGACTACCTCTAAATAGCAAAAACGCGTCGTCCAAGTACCTAGTATAAAATTGTACTGAAGACATTAAGGTTGGAGATGCGAAAAGCATATGCTTTTCCCAGTAACCCATGACATACCCCAGTGCCAAAGTTGTGGACAAACTTCTGTCTAAGTATGTGCAGTTGTTGCCAGGGGTCTGTAAAGACTCTTGGTCTTTCTTAGAATGTGTGAATGGTCTACCCTTCAACAGTGAGGACAATTTTCTCACCGTTGATGTGGTGGACTTATACACTTCAATTCCACACCAAGAAGCACTTGAATGGACTGCACTCTTACTACAAGAACTAGGTGCACCTAGATTGGAAATTGAAATAATTACAGAACTTATGGACATAGTTCTGTCTTCCAATTACTTTACTTTCAACAAAAAATATTTTCTTCAGAAACAAGGGGTCGCCATGGGGTCCCCTTGTGGATCATCCGTGGCCAACTTGGTCATGGGTTACTGGGAAAAGCATATGCTTTTCGCATCTCCAACCTTAATGTCTTCAGTACAATTTTATACTAGGTACTTGGACGACGCGTTTTTGCTATTTAGAGGTAGTCTTGCAGAAGCTGACGCTTTCATTACTTCAATTAATGCCACTACGGCTTTTTTGAAATTTACGTACAAATTTTCTAGTACGGAAATTGATTACCTTGACATTAAATTGTTTAAAAACACTCAAACTCAGATGTATACTTCTAACATCTATAGAAAGCCAACGTACTGCAATTCCTTTCTGCATTTTTCAAGCCACCACCCTTTCAAACAGAAAAAAGCCATCGTTAAAGGTCAGCTGGTGAGGGCAGCTAAGATGTGCAGTACGTTGGAAGACTTCGAAAAAGAATGTGATTTTCTCTTCGAATTATTCAGTAATAGGGGTTACCCAATTTACCTTATTAGTGAACTTATTTCGGAAGTACACAAGAGAACTAATGGGTTTTTTAAAGCTATTTTAAGTAAGGACAACTTAGTAATGTCTCATGTCCAATCAGATAACTCTTTGTATGACGCTACCACCACAGACCAAGTAGAGGTCAATACACCATCCCAACTTACTCAATTTGATTCATCTTTGTGTTACATCATGACTTATAGCTTTCATTCGAAGGCTATAATGTCTATTATACGTAAGAACTGGGACTTCATTACAAGTAAAACCTCACTTACTGACAAATTTGGTGTGACCCCCAGTTTTGTCTTTAAAAGGAATAACAACTTGAAGGAGTTATCACAAAGGAATGCTCCTAAAACTTTCTTTAATAAGAAAATAGGCATGTTCCCTTGTGGTTTCTGTAATAAATGCCACAAAGTTAGATCAGGACAAACTTTCTCAATAAGGGACAAAAAATACACCATTAGAGTCCCCCTTAGCTGTGAAAGTAAATCTATTGTCTATGTGGCATTTTGTGACTGTTGCCCATCTTTCTACATCGGTAAAACCGATCGTAGACTCCGTGATCGCATGTACGAACATCTTTATGCGATGAGGACGGAGAATGAAAATAACGCATTGGCCGTACATACCATCAACCATCCTGGGCACAGTTTTTCTTTCATGGCAATAGACCAAATACAGGGTAATATTAGGGGGGGGCCTATCCCATTATTGTTAGAACTTTGTGAACTTGAGTGGCAACTGAGAACTGACGCATTTAACTTTCCAGCCCTAAACGAGAATTGCAGCATTTCTTCAGTTTTAAAACTGAGAAGTTATTTAAGATGAGCACATCAAGTTTTCTGCCTTCTTACATGTTGGGGCTTCTATCTCAATTTATTAACTTGTTTATATTAATTAGAATGTTTACTTGTGTCAACCACAGTTGTAATTTCTGCCCTCAAGCATTAATAGTTTCACAAGTTTTAGTTGTATGATTCAGATCCACCAGTATCAACTGAATTTTCTCATACTCTTAGTGGCTGTTGGCAACATCGTTTATAACATATTATGCATGTTTTTCATGTTTAAACTTATATTTTATAACATGTCTTACTTAAATAAGTTAATATTTTAAACTTGACTTGACTTTTTTATATATGTATTTTTATATTTGTGTTTTATAAATAACAAAATGTTTACACACTTTTACATTTTTTATGCACCTTTAAACCTTCTATTGCCATGACATCATTTCCTTTTTGGATACGTATATAAACTGACTTAGATCAAATAATGTTTTGTATTCTGAGGAAGCTGTGTCAGTGCACACGGCGAAAACGCTGTACTAATAAATTTTGCGTTAAAAGGAATTCTACTTTGTCCTGGGTTCTTGTCAACCTCCATTTGGATATATCTGCTGGAGCAAGGAGTCCGTACCTATTTGCTTTTGATACTCATTGGTTTCTCTCTTTTTTACGTTTTTCACCTGTTTGTTTGATATGGCTACGGACAGTCCTGTTAGCCCCAGCACACCAAACTTGTTCCTTACTACTGGAACGGAAAACTTCCAACAGGACTTTTTCACTAAAGTCTCTAATACTCTCTCTGCATTGGCTACGAAGGTTGACCTCTTGAATGCTAAACTGGAAGCTTTCGAGAGGCATGGTATCAATCACATAACAGCTGTCTCTGCTGACCGGGAACCAGTAACTGTCGACGAGGAACCAGGAACCTCTAACCCGGTTTCTGATACTTTCTCCGACTCTCAAATACCAGCCGGCCAACTAGGTAAAGATCGTACTCCAGTTCCTGCTTCAGCTGGCTTGGTTCCTAACCTTTCCTTAAACTACTTGTCTCGTGACAATGTACAAGCGAGTTCATCCGCTTTACCTACTCGTTCTGTTAACACAGAAGCAGTTGGCTCTAAAAGAACAATACCTGCAGTCACCCAGTCTTCTCGGACGACTTCCATGACGGCCAACGGCGTCTCTTACAACAATGTAAGTACTGTTTCTAACTTTAACGAATGGATGAGGAACATTGATGGTTTCTCATTCTCTGAACAGAACTCAGTCCCTAATAACGCATTGAACACTGAAACACCGAACATTACGTTACTAGATAAGCTTAAACAATTTGACAGTAACGTTTTGAAGCTAAAGAAATTGCAATTAGAGACTGTTTACTTCAGGCAGTGTATTAATGAGGGTCTAATTCCTAAAGGGCTACGAAATATGTTTTCTCCATCGGGCCTACTTAATAACGCATTATTCTATGCGGAACTGAAGGATCTTTTCCAGACCCAAGGAATTCAACTGCTTGAGCTTATCCTAAAACATTACGATATTCAGATTAACAAACTGTTATTGGAAACTGAAACGCTGGACAATGAACTGAAAGCTGACTTGGAGTTTCCTAAATTCAAAATAGATTATGATAGAACTTTGAACAGCATTGATGCTTTGTTGAACAAACTGAAATCTAACAAAAGCAAAAAATTGTTAAGGGATAGGGAAGCTTACAAAAATTGTTCAGCTTACCCAAAACTTCAATTTTTTGAAAATAACAGACCATTACTGGGGGAGGGGGCGAGTCAACTTGACAATTTCACAGAGGTTACACCTGAGGTCCCTAATCCCAACGATGAACAACCTGGCCCTAGGCGCAGTAATAGGATTAGAGGCCTTAATGTTAATAATAACTATATTAATGCTGCCTCTAGGTCTAACACGAGGCAGAATAATCAAGGTAATACCCCTTTTTTAGATCAGCGCCAACACCAACAACGGAACAACAAGAGGAGGAATTGGAACCAATAGCCCTAAGCCCTGTTGTTTCCATACCCGCAGGAGCTCCTGAAGCCCATGTAGAAGTCCCTAAAAAACATGGCCCAAAAATAGTTCACAACCATAAGGGGGACTTTACCATTTACAATTTCACGGACATTAAGCTCTCAAATGATCTCATTGAGCTTCTGGCTTACGGGAACTCATTTGTCCCAAGTAAATTTGGTGATATCACGAAAGAAATAATAAATCTTAAGTGTTTCGTAAGAAAGTTAAATCTGAAACTGTTCTTTGATAATGATACGACCTTGTCAGACTTTCCTTTTTTCAGACTCCCAAGTGTATTCAACCCTCCCCTCCATCCCTCCCTAGCTCTTTTTGAACACGTGTCAGAAGTAGATCTCAGACATCTGTTCAATGACAATCTTGGGAGAGGAGTCCATTGGACATTTAACACCTCTAAGGAACAAATCGTTTCATTTACTAATTTATGCCATGAACCAGTACGCTTAATGAAACCCGACAAGGGAGGGGGATTGGTGATTTTCGAAAATGAATTGTATAACGAAAAAATGACTTCAGTTTTAGATTCACCAGCATACTCAGAGGCTTCCATCAGTGAAATCAACACTGCACACAATAGGATTAGGGGTTATTTCCGTGACTTGTATCTTGGGAACAGAATCAACTTGGCTACTTATAACTACATTGATATCACACTACCAAAGTTACCAATTATGTTTGGTATTCCCAAGATACACAAAGACCTACTAAATCCACCAATGAGAGCTTTAATCGATGGTAGGGCCTCCATGACATACCCCAGTGCCAAAGTTGTGGACAAACTTCTGTCTAAGTATGTGCAGTTGTTGCCAGGGGTCTGTAAAGACTCTTGGTCTTTCTTAGAATGTGTGAATGGTCTACCCTTCAACGGTGAGGACAATTTTCTCACCGTTGATGTGGTGGACTTATACACTTCAATTCCACACCAAGAAGCACTTGAATGGACTGCACTCTTACTACAAGAACTAGGTGCACCTAGATTGGAAATTGAACTAATTACAGAACTTATGGACATAGTTCTGTCTTCCAATTACTTCACTTTCAACAAAAAATATTTTCTTCAGAAACAAGGGGTCGCCATGGGGTCCCCTTGTGGATCATCCGTGGCCAACTTGGTCATGGGTTACTGGGAAAAGCATATGCTTTTCGCATCTCCAACCTTAATGTCTTCAGTACAATTTTATACTAGGTACTTGGACGATGCGTTTTTGCTATTTAGAGGTAGTCTTGCAGAAGCTGACGCTTTCATTACTTCAATTAATGCCACTACGGCTTTTTTGAAATTTACGTACAAATTTTCTAGTACGGAAATTGATTACCTTGACATTAAATTGTTTAAAAACACTCAAACTCAGATGTATACTTCTAACATCTATAGAAAGCCAACGTACTGCAATTCCTTTCTGCATTTTTCAAGCCACCACCCTTTCAAACAGAAAAAAGCCATCGTTAAAGGTCAGCTGGTGAGGGCAGCTAAGATGTGCAGTACGTTGGAAGACTTCGAAAAAGAATGTGATTTTCTCTTCGAATTATTCAGTAATAGGGGTTACCCAATTTACCTTATTAGTGAACTTATTTCGGAAGTACACACGAAGAGAACTAATGGGTTTTTTAAAGCTATTTTAAGTAAGGACAACTTAGTAATGTCTCATGTCCAATCAGATAACTCTTTGTATGACGCTACCACCACAGACCAAGTAGAGGTCAATACACCATCCCAACTTACTCAATTTGATTCATCTTTGTGTTACATCATGACTTATAGCTTTCATTCGAAGGCTATAATGTCTATTATACGTAAGAACTGGGACTTCATTACAAGTAAAACCTCACTTACTGACAAATTTGGTGTGACCCCCAGTTTTGTCTTTAAAAGGAATAACAACTTGAAGGAGTTATCACAAAGGAATGCTCCTAAAACTTTCTTTAATAAGAAAATAGGCATGTTCCCTTGTGGTTTCTGTAATAGATGCCACAAAGTTAGATCAGGACAAACTTTCTCAATAAGGGACAAAAAATACACCATTAGAGTCCCCCTTAGCTGTGAAAGTAAATCTATTGTCTATGTGGCATTTTGTGACTGTTGCCCATCTTTCTACATCGGTAAAACCGATCGTAGACTCCGTGATCGCATGTACGAACATCTTTATGCGATGAGGACGGAGAATGAAAATAACGCATTGGCCGTACATACCATCAACCATCCTGGGCACAGTTTTTCTTTCATGGCAATAGACCAAATACAGGGTAATATTAGGGGGGGGCCTATCCCATTATTGTTAGAACTTTGTGAACTTGAGTGGCAACTGAGAACTGACGCATTTAACTTTCCAGCCCTAAACGAGAATTGCAGCATTTCTTCAGTTTTAAAACTGAGAAGTTATTTAAGATGAGCACATCAAGTTTTCTGCATTCTTACATGTTGGGGCTTCAATCTCAATTTATTAACTTGTTTATATTAATTAGAATGTTTACTTGTGTCAACCACAGTTGTAATTTCTGCCCTCAAGCATTAATAGTTTCACAAGTTTTAGTTGTATGATTCAGATCTACCAGTATCAACTGAATTTTCTCATACTCTTAGTGGCTGTTGGCAACATCGTTTATAACATATTATGCATGTTTTTCATGTTTAAACTTATATTTTATAACATGTCTTACTTAAATAAGTTAATATTTTAAACTTGACTTGACTTTTTTATATATGTATTTTTATATTTGTGTTTTATAAATAACAAAATGTTTACACACTTTTACATTTTTTATGCACCTTTAAACCTTCTATTGCCATGACATCATTTCCTTTTTGGATACGTATATAAACTGACTTAGATCAAATAATGTTTTGTATTCTGAGGAAGCTGTGTCAGTGCACACGGCGAAAACGCTGTACTAATAAATTTTGCGTTAAAAGGAATTCTACTTTGTCCTGGGTTCTTGTCAACCTCCATTTGGATATATCTGCTGGAGCAAGGAGTCCGTACCTATTTGCTTTTGATACTCATTGGCTTCTCTCTTTTTTACGTTTTTCACATATCCATGTGTGTATGGAGGAATGTATGCATGTGAAACAGCCTCCCACCAAACATTAGAAACTCAGACTCCTTTTCTCAGTTTAGATCAAAGCTGTTCATTCATTTGTCTCATATTTCCTTTTGTAATCAGTACAGTAGTAATCATAGTTAATTTAACACTCCACCTTTCTAGCCTTAAATTATCGCACTTCATCTTTAGGAACGTTTATACTTTTATAAACTGGTATAATGATTTATGGCACTTTTTTACTGGGTAGAACTGTGATGCAATGGTTTATACTATTGCATCTCTCTGCTTGGTTCTTTAGTTTGATACTAGGTTGGAATGCATTTTCTGTGGACCTTGCATTTCCTCCCTGTGTCCATGTGTTCATGTGTGCTTTGGTTTCTGATTTCATTCCTCACCCTAATGAGATACAGGTGCATGAACTGGCAGTACATGTGTTATGAGAGTCAGTGTGTGTGTGTTGTATATATGTGTGTGTGTGTGTGTGTGTGTGTGTGTGTGTGTGTGTGTGTGTGTGTGTGTGTGTGTGTGTGTGTGTGTGTGTGTGTGTGTGTGTGTGTCCAGAACATGTTTACTTCCTTTTGCTGTTGCATGGTGGGATAACATCTGGCTCCCCTACAGCTCTGTATAATACAGATAACCAAATTAGCAAGTACCAAATAAATAAAACGTAGTTAAGTGAAATTTACAATGAATTTACTGATAGTTGGGGAAGACAAGAGTCTTCAATACATCTGCAAGGGGACAGTTAAAGTGAAGAGCTGAGGTGATGTTCAATAGTTGTATAATGTGTAACAGTATTGCACGATCCATGTCACTTCAAATTACAAAAGGGTGAAATTTAGTTTCTTAATCAGACCACATCAGACTAATACTGTTAATACAAGGATCATACACTCATCTTTTAATACTATTAAGCAGGGGTATGTGTGTGAAAATATTCAAGAGAAGGTAGTCTCGACTTTTTATTTAACATGAACTATGTAATTTCTTTCTGTTTGTACCTGGAGCTTTTCTCCCCGGGGCTCTACTGAAAATGGATATGTATCCAGTCAGACTATCCCAGTCAACAAATGTAAAATAGATAAATAAATAAATATTTTTATTTTGATTCAAGTATTTATTTTTTGGTGATCAATTATGTTTGCCAGTGTCTACCTATTTTCAGGTATGATCTAGAAAATTATGCTACAAATAAAATGGAACAGTAGCTATTTCTTTACACCAGGGAATACATAAACTGTGAGTTAGAAAGCATTTAAAAGGTTCATTAAACAGTTCATAATAGATAAAAAAATCTATAGTAGACATACAAAGTAGTAAAGACAAACTAATGCTGCATATAATACTCTTGGATACTAGTGTGTCCATGTGTTACTACAACAGCAGTGCAGATGGACATCAGTGGGAAGGATTTTCAAGAAAAAGAAACTGGGACAACAAGGCAACTTAAGCAAGGATGTCTGACTAGAGAACTGATGATACAATGACCTGAACAAATTGGCACATAATCCAGTGCAGTTTAGGAGGGGTATTTTAGTGAACTGGACAATGGGAAGAAAGAAAAACGTACAAAATATACTTACAAAAGGGTAAGGAGTGAGTAAAACCCATCAGACAGAGAAAGAGGATATTCCAATATTCAAAAAAGCAGATGTGATTTCACATGACTGGGAGGAGGATAGAAACCAGAAACTAGAGAATAGTTGGTCTAACCACTTTAGCAAAATAAAACAACAGAATAAATTCTGAAGCTAACAGCTCAAGCAGGAGGGTGCAAGTCCAGGGAAGGATGAATTTATAGCATAAATGTCAAGTAAGACAAATCTATGAGATTTTTTTGAGTGCATTACCAGGGGAGGCTGCAGTTTTGGCTTATTTTTATTTTCAGAAGCCATTTCATGCACTGTCAAACAAAATAATGATAAGGATTACACCTCTCAAATGTCCCTGTTTAGAAGAACTTTCTTATTTTAGGCCTAATTTAGCCCTGCACATGATGCACCTATTTTTGGGGATATGTCTGTATTTTCAGGCTTGATTTACTGCTTCACACAATTTTCAGAATTCCCTTCATCAGACATGGTTTTTGAAGCTGTCCAGCACACAGAAAACCACACTACATAACCAGCATACTAGTGGCAACAATAATTTAAAGAAAGAAGACTGACATCGTAATCTTCCTTTTCCAGAAGCAACAATAAATGGCCTTATGTGATAGAATTTTACAATTCAGTTAAAGTTTACAGACTTTATGCTGCCTCTGATAATGTGCTTATATGTTTCCATCATTTGTGTCCCTCTCTACTTTTAAACTACTGAAAGCAGGAAGAATTGCGTGCTATTTGGAATTCAGATTTTATGCTAGTTCGATGTCCAGAATTATGGCTGGATATACTTTCTTTTCAAGGGTCTTTGTGCCTATTTTCAATGTCTGCAGGTTGAGAGGTATGTAAAGACATTAATCAAAAATAAATGTGAGTTGCAAGAGGGTAACCTTGGTAAAAAAAAAGTTAGCTTTGTGAGTTAACACAGAAGGTAATGGGTCTGGTGTGGGGGATGGGATGTTACAGGTAAAACTTCTTTAGATTTACTATTGAAACTACCCTTTTTATTGCCTAAATAAGTGACCACAAGTAGACGGGGAGGAAAATAATGTTACACATGATAATAAAGGCCTGAGGCAGGGTTACACAGTGGCAGAGGGAGGATGACACTGGGCTTGGCAAGATTGAAATAATGGTCTAAAGGCTGCTTTGTCAACTTATTCTCCCCCATTTGTCTCTGCCATGATAATCTTTTTTCAATTTTGATTTTCAAAATTCCATAATTGATCACCTATATCTTGCTTTCTTACTTTTGTCAAAATGCTAACTTGTATTTAACATTGCTATACTTTGTTTTTGTGTTTGTTCATAATATTAGGACTGTATCAAAATGTGTTTGCACTTCATAGCTTGTGTCATGACTAAGAAAGGTTCATAGACTAGCTCATGTCTATAGCAAACAACCAAATGAATTAACAAATGAATGGCAAAAGGTATATGGCATGACATGTTGTCGTGGTTCTGTACCAGGACAGTAGCTCTTTGTTTTGAATTCACCCGTTGTGGCTATCTATGTGATTAACTCAGTTAGCAGTATGTGCCCTGCATAAGAAACAGAAAAATGTATTGACAGGGATATACACCTAGAAAGTGTCTACTATTTGACAGCTAAGTGGTTAACTTATCTATGGCAGGCCAGTCGGTATATGAAGGCATTAACAACCAAATTAACCATGACCTGTATAGTACTTCAGCCAACCAGACAAAACTTATACTCAGCAGTCATACCTGCTTGAATAAGTTTAACCACTTCACCACACAGGCTTGTACACCTTTTGTTCTTACTACATTTTTCAGTAATGTCTGAAGCATCTCAGCTTGCTTTTCTGCCAGAAAGGAAAAATCTTTCTTAAACTTTCACGTACTGTTTCTTTAAACAAAAACGTGGGCTTTTACTGCTCAATGAATTGGCAAATGTCCAACAGCCTTGCAGGACTGTTCAGCACAGCACTGGAACAGTTGCATTTAAACAAAAACGTGGGCTTTTACTGCTCAATGAATTGGTAAATGTCCAACAGCCTTGCAGGACTGTTCAGCACAGCACTGGAACAGTTGCATTTAAACAAAAACGTGGGCTTTTACTGCTCAATGAATTGGTAAATGTCCAACAGCGTTGCAGGACTGTTCAGCACAGCACTGGAACAATTGCATAATACTCTTCTTTTCTTCTTCAAACAAATACTTCCCAACTGTTACAATGTATTTTAATCAAAATCCTGCAACACAGTTTCATAGATTCATAGATTCGTACTAGGCTAACTGCCCTTGCGAGCCATTTTAAGCCTAGCCAATTATCCCTTATGAGACTCAAACCCTGCACCTTGTCTTTGTAAGACAAACACCTTAACCATTAGGCCACCCTCCCAACCCTTCATAGATTAGTACTAAGCTAACTGCCCTTGCGAGCCATTTTAAGCCTAGCCAATTATCCCTTGTGAGACTCAAACCCCGCACCTTGTGTTTGCAAGACAAACACCTTAACCATTAGGCCACCCACCTAATATCATTGTTGACTCCAGAAGTTGGACATGAGATTAAAAACAAACAAACGAACAAAAAAATCCGCACGACTCCCTTTCAAAGTCTTTTGAATACAATATTTTTTATAGAAATGTTACAAATTGTCTTGATCTTGGCTTGGCTTTGACAAGGTCTATCTAGACTTTGCCAAAGCATTTGACACTGTTCCCTACAACATCTTTACTGATATCATGAGAAAGATTAACATGACAATTTATGTGGCTAAATGGGGGACTAACTGTTTATTAAACAGAAGGTGTTGTGTTATAATTACAAAATAATGATCAAACTTCAAGACTATAGGTAACAATTTAGTACCAGGTCCCTTGTTTTTTGGTCTTTTAATATCTATCTGTCCAATTTTAGGGAAAGCTTGGCTTAGTAAATTTGTTGATATTAAAATTGGCAGTATAATTGATAGTGCTAAAAACGCTATTCTTTTCAAAGGTATCTGGATAATGAACTTCAGTAATACAAAGTGTATAGTTATGTGCTTAAGGGTTACAAATCATCCATATCTGTATATCTTGGATAATTATATTTATCTAAAAATTTAGTTAAGGATTTGGGTATCCTTGTGCATTTTTCTATGATGTCTGATGCACATATCAAACATACATCTAGGAAATGCTACACTCTTTTTTTTCCTCAAAATTTTTTTTATTTTCAATTAAAATAGCATTTACATAATATTTTTAAATATAATTTTAAACAACTATATACAATATTTACAATAGCCTAACTTTCAGTTATATATACTGTATGTTATTAAATATAGAATTAACAGATCAGTTATCACAGATACAATATTGAATATTGATTTTTGCAGAGTGTCCAACAAAGATATAACTTTCTTCCAAGGATTATTTATCAATGGCCTGGGATAGATTCGTAGTTCTTTGATTTTTATTTCCATCGTCTTCAGTAAAGTGTAGAATTCTTCCAAGGTCGGGGGTGTATTTGAATTCCAGCTTCTAGTTACACATTTCCTAGATATAGCAAATTATTGCCCATAACAAATACATATTTGTCTTTTTCAGGTAGGGACCTTCATTTAACATTTAGTATAATCAATGCTTTAGTTAAGGTAAAGGATTCATTAAATAAAGCTTGTAAAAATGATTGATTACATTCCAATATGATTTAATTTTATTACAGTCATAAAAAATATGAATCCAGTCTGCTTTATTTGACTTTTCACACCGCCAGCAAAAAAACATTTGTAGTAGTACTGATCTTTTTCATTCTATCTGGTGTTAAAAATGTTCTATGTAAGTATTTCCAGTTAAATATTTTCTAGTACTGTGTGTTAGAGGTGTAATTAACTGATAGTGAGATGTTAGTTTTAATTTCTTCTGTTAACTGCAGTGACTGACCTTTTGTTAAGAACTACCAATATGATGATTTGGGAATTGTTTTATATGTTATTAACTCTTTATATAGATTTGAAATGGAATTTTTCTTTTCACAACTATTATATATAAATTCATACAAAAAACATATTAGATTTGGAATATCTTTAAATGAGGAATTATTAATTAATCTGCATAAATCTTGAGTGTACATTAGAATGCTTTGTAAGGTTAACCAGTCCTGTGTTGGAATATTGTAAGTAGTTTTATCATATGTATATCTAAAACATTTAATTTATTTACACATTGAAACCAGCATAAGAATCCATTTTGTTCCCAGGAGGTTATTGCTTCCCTATATATTTTGTGAAGAAAGTTCTTAGTGATGGTAAATGGGGTTAAAAGGTCAAAACAAAGTTTTAGATCTATGTTTGCATTGAGAAGTTTCCTAAAGGAACTGATGTAATGATTAATCAGTGTTGTTTTAGAAGGTTTTGTTATATTATATTGTATACTTACGCATAGTATGTACCAGGGTTTGTTTGATTTGTCTACTATTAAAATAGTTTTTAACAGATTAAATTCATTTGTTAATATAGCCATTGTTAATTCTTTCCAGTTGGCAAAATCATTTGGGTTTATCCAGTCTATTGTAGTTTTAGCACAGATGCTTTTATATATGTTTCTATTTATGGGAAGTTCAATCCTCCTTGTTTCCAGGGTCTAATGTGATGAGTTATAGCTACTCTATTCTTTTTGGGATACCATACATTTTTATTATTCCACTAAATGGAAATGTACCTGCCTTCACCCAACCCAATCAAAGGGGGTTCTCTCTCTTGTTCCCAAGCTCTGTAACTCTCATAGTTATCTTCCTATGAGCCTATCTAAGCTCTCAACAATTTCTATAGCTTCTCTCTAAGCTCTCAACAACTCCTACAGCTACTCTCATACAGCTCAACCTTGTAAATATTGTAAATAGCATCCTACTGTTGATGTGTGTATGTAAAGCTTATTTACATTTTCTTAAAAAGTTTGTATGTAAACTGTTTCCACACCTAACACATATCTGTTTTTCTCAAACGAAACTGTATGATCTCTACCTTCAAGTTTAATGAATTTGTTAACTATGCATGATATTGAATGCATTTATGAGCAACTATTCTACATAATATTATCTTTAATATTAACTATCAGTTGTATCTAAATTGTATAATGCATCTTGGAGCTTTTCTCCCCGGGCCTCCACTGACAATGGGTCAATTCAGCCCAGTGGACTTCCCCGGTAATCAAACTGCAAATAAAATAAAATAAATATTAAACATGAGTTTATTTCTTTAAGAATGCATCTTTCAGGAATTAACTGTATTGCTAATGCTACATATAGTATTTTTGGCAATAGGACCATTTTTATTAACTGCAATCTGTCTTCAGAAGTTAGTATAATTTTGTTCTACTTTTCTATAGATATTTTTATTGTTTCAATAATGTGTTTATAATTTATTAATACTGTTTTGTTTATATTTTTGCATAACATTATTCCTAAATAATTTAGCGTAAGTTCTTGTTTTCCTGTGATGGGTTTATCTGTAACTTGTAGTTCTTTTTTCTTATTTAAAAATAACAATTTTGATTTTGATCTATTAAAGTGTAGACCTGAAGTCTTATAAAATTTCTCCATTACTTCTTCTAGCTCTCCTAATGACTCTCTGGAGTTTGATAGGGTTAATAAAATATCATCAGCAAAAAGCATTATTTTAGATATGTACTTCGAAAGACATGCGTAAATGGGTGTGCCTTCGTTGAAGGTTGAACGCCGAGCTGGCACCTCGATGTTCATGAAAATCTACTGCCAATCATTAGCGGACCAGAGTTCCGCTGTGGTGACCCCTAACCGGGAAAAGCCGAAAGACAGCAACAACTGGTCATAGACTTCTATTTCTTTTATTCTTGAATTATTGCATATTATTTCTGCAAGTATTTCTATAGCCAAAGCAAATAAAAGAGGAGAAAGGGAGCATCCTTGTTTAGTACCTTTCATTATATGAATAGATTCTGAGGTGAAAGGACCTAATTTAATGTAGGCTAAGTTATTAATATATATGTTTTTTAGTAATAAGATGAAGGGAAGAGAAAATTCAAATAATGCTAAAGTTTTAAATAGATATTTCCAGTTGAGGGAATTGAAGGCTTTTTCTATGTCTAATCCAGTTACAAGTGTTTATCTATCTTCTTTATTCACATAATCTATAAGAGTAAGTATCCTTTTAATATTATCATGTGTGTGCCTGTTATATAAAAATCCAGTTTGACCATTATTAATTGTCTTTGAAAGTGGGATTTTCATTCTGTTAGCTAGGATTGACATGAATATTTTGTAATCATTATTCAGTAATGATATAGGTCTGTATGAGGTGCAAAGGTCTGATGGTTTATTATCTTTTAGAATTGGTGTTATGAGAGAATATTTCCATGAGGGTGGTATTTTTGCTTCTAACTGGACTTCTAGCAAAGTTTTATGAAAAAGGGAGATTATTGCTGAAGAGAAGAGTTTGTAAATTTCCGTAATTATACCATCTATCCCTGGAGCGTTGTTAGATTTACTTTCTTTTATCTTGTCACAATTTCTTTGTAGGATATAGGTTTTTATAGGTCTAGTTTTAAGTTTTCTGGATTTTTTTTATATTGATAAGGTTTGTATCTAAATTTATTTGGTTGGTATCTAAATCTTTTTTTTTTTTTTTTTTGAAGTGTTCCATATAATGGAACCAAAATGCTTCAAGGATGTCTCCTATATCTGATACATTTTTTTCCCTTTCTTTTCATTCTATATACAACTAATGTTATTTGCTTTAGATTGTATTTTAATTCTTGTAGATAAGTTATGTATATATCTGGGGAGGTGGCTAATGAGTTTATTTTTAATTTTTCCAAGACTAGACAAGTTTTGTGTGTTAGAGTTTCATTATATTTTTTTATTTAATTCCTCTATTTCTTTTTTGACTTCTGGACAATTCTGATTTATTTTAGATTTTGCTGTCAAGAGTCTGGTTTGCAAGTGTAATGATTCAGATTTCCACTCTCAATTTTGTTTTTGTACCAGCTAAGGGTCTTACCAAATAAATATGCTTTTAATGAATTCCAAACCATGACTCTACTGATTTCTGTTCTATTATTAATTTCAAGAAATAATTGTAGTTCGGACAACATCCAGGGTCTGAATTCTTTAATTTTTGTGATATATGATGGAATTCTAGTTGAGAGGATTAAAGGTTTAAACTCTATTTGGAGCTTCATTATCAGAGTCATGATCTGAGAAGGGGCAGGGAACTATTGAGAAGCTGAAGATTTTTTTTTG
This sequence comes from Protopterus annectens, assembly GCF_019279795.1. Classification (NCBI taxonomy): domain Eukaryota; kingdom Metazoa; phylum Chordata; order Ceratodontiformes; family Protopteridae; genus Protopterus; species Protopterus annectens. The sequence goes on along the minus strand of NC_056748.1, from coordinate 815,822,973 downwards.
TAAATCTTGAACTACGAATAATTTGTCTATTCTGGTTTGTGTTCTAAATCTATGGTCTTTATGGGAAAATAATAAGGATTTATCATCTTTTACTTTAAAAGTGTCTGTTAAATGAAATTAATCAATCCATCTTTTTAAGGATTTTGAAATAGATGCTATGCGAAAAAACTTCTTGGTGGTTTCAGAAGCTTCTAAGGTACAATTAAAGTCTCCTCCTAGTATACAATTTCCTTTATAATTGTTGGAAATAAAATCTAGGTGTTTTTTTAACTGTTCCTGCTCCAATTCCTGGGAACCAATGTAGATTAGCTAAGGTCCATATTCTGTTATTAAATTTAATTATAACAAAAGCTAGTAGACTTTCTTTGTCTTCATATTTATAAATAACTTTTGGAGTGATTATGTTTTTCTTCTAGAGAACTGATACTCCTTTTGTCTCTGTTCTATAGGAGGATTGAGCTAAGACTGTATAGTCCTTAGGGTTCCAAATAAAGCTATCATTAGTCTTAAAATGCATTTCCTGGAGAAATACTACTTGTGCCTTATTTAGATTTAAATATTTTAGTAAGTTTGATATTTTATTTGCATTATTTAAGCCATTAGTATTTAATGATACGAATGTTAAATCAATTTCCAGTTATTGTTGGAAGAAACATTTTGCTTGTTTTTATTTTGATTATAGTAGTTATACCATGTTCTCTGATAACACTGAATGTTATTTTTATGTGTGTAAACTTGGGAGTATAATTTAACGTTCTTTCTTCTTTAAATACAAGTAGGGTAAAATTCTGGTCAGGCTTTAATAAAGTACTTTTATAAAACATTAATTCTAAAGTATCAAATACAAGTAAATATGAATTTCCCATTAAACATGGAATGAAAGTCATTCATAAGCCAATAGATAAAGATAGATCTATTGGATTATCACTCTTACCTTTATCCAACAATATCAACTGAGCTCCATATGTTAAATTATTATATGGAGAATTTTCTTAAAAGAGATATGAAATTCTATATAATTCTATTATTATTCTATAGTATTTTATATATCAGGATGGAATGTTAGTAGTGTAAACAATTATTATGTTGACTTAGAAAATATCCAATATTTAGTTACCCTTAAGAGATCCCAAACATGTCAGATATGTCATTTTGGATTAATTAAATTCAACAGAGGAGCATACACTAAATAAGCCAACAACAAACAGATTATTACTAAAATAATTTGGCTAAAAGGACTCTGTAGGAGACAATGAGTGATTACCAATGAAATATGAATTTACACTAGGTGTACTGTCTTCCTTCACTTTCCCACTCTTCAGCTCACCAACTTCAACTTACACTTATACAAAGACATGGCTTATCAGTGGTTCCTGACTCTGAGTAGAGGTGCCCTACATTCTAATAAGCAGTTCTTTTACATATTTATAGATTTACAAAGCAGAGTCTAAGAATAAACTATGATGACCCTGACAATTCCCACTCTGCATAGGGCATCTCCTGTTTCAAGAATGAGTAATCACATCAGGTCTAGAATGAATGTGTAGGTACCCATATGGTACTCAAGACTTACCTTAGGTAAGTATTAATCAAATAGTATTTAGAGCATATTAGAGAGTTCTCAGGGCAGTTAGAATACTCTTAAGCCTCTCCTCTCTTGACTAAAAACTGATATTTTCCTTCCCTTTCTTTCCCTTGTTTTAAATCAGTACTAATAAAAGAAATAAAGCAAACATAGGTAAACAGAAGTAACATTCAGTAGTCTGTCTTATACATGACTCGCAATCCATTAAACAAGTCAGTGACTAACGTCACTTTAGTAAACATTATAAAGACAAATTAGAAATAATTTCTAGCTCTTTAAAATTTCTGATGAAGCAAACAGTTAACAATAAGCTATTTTAACTAAACGTGTAAAGCATTTAAATATTTCCTTGCATGTATACATTTCTACTTATACTGTAGTGTCAATAGCTGTCTTTGAAATCTGTACAATACTCCACTTCTTCAAATCATTCCCTTTTCAATTCGGGTTTTGTTTTGTCAAAATTGTAACAATATTTCAAGGCCACAATTAATATTTAGACTGTTTCAAATTAATAACTTGTCAGTTGCCAATTGAGTTAGTTTAGAATGTATGGTTAGTGCAAATATAGCATGTTGCAAAAATAATATGTATTGTTCCGTGTGCTCTAGAGACTGTCATATGCAAGTGTCATATATAATGTAGCATATATAGAGCAGATAGCTTATGGATTCAGGTTGTTAAAGTAAGTTATGCTTATTAATCAGGCAGTTTCATTTAAGTTCACAAGTAATTTGGGGACATTTCAGTTGAGTTTCCAGGAATGTGTAGTCCAATGTGATTAATTTATAAAGTATTTACAAGTTGTTCTATTAAGTTACCTAATTTACCCTTCCTTAAATTGTAATTCAATTTAATAGCTAAACAACATTACTTTTTTGTTATTTGTTATCTGCGAGGCTAAATGCACTTAGAAGATTCACAAAGTCCATAGAAACTGCCACAGTTGTTTTCTGTTGCCATGACAACACAAATATAGCAGTTTCTAATCAATGACTGCAAAAAAAAAAAAAAAAAAAAAACTGAAATAGTTCACAGGACTGATAGAATGTAAAGAAACCTTCATTTCTCACAAGCAACAGTACATTTTTGCCTCCTTTTATATATTATGTTAATATTATAGGAAATAATTCAACTGACAGTATGTGTATAAACGAAACATTTCAGAGATAATCGCTAACATGCCCCGTAACCCATTAAGCATAACAGTGTCCATCATTAATCTAATAACGTCCAATTGAGTCTACTGTTCCTCATAAACATGTCACAATTCATTAAACAAAGCAGAGTCTAACATCTGTCTAAAAATCATTATAAAGACAAATAATAGTAATTTCCTAGCTCTTCAAATTTTCTGATATCGCAAAATGTTGACAGTAAGCTATTTTAACTGGAAGACTAAAACATTTCAATACTTCCTTGTGAATATACATTTTTACTTACAATGTAATGCAGTGGTGGTGCTACAGTAGCCGCCTCACAGTAAGACGTCCTGTTTGATTCTCAACTAGAGCGTCTTCTGTGTGGAGACATCCGTGAATGGGCATACCTTCGCTGAAGGTTGTGTGTCAGGGCCGGCAACTCGGCACATAAAAATCTACTGCCAATCATTAGGGGACCGGAGTTTCGCTGTGGTGACCCCTAACTGGGAAAAGCCGAAAGACACGACTTACACTGTAGTGTCAAGAACTGTATTTAAAATCTATGCATTACTTCACTTCTTTCAAGTAATTCATTTTACAGTTCAGATTATATTTTGTCAAAATGTCAATAGTATTTCAAGGGCACATTTAACATTTAAACTGATATTTTAAATGGATATCAGTTGCCAAATGAGTTTGTACAGAGTGTGAGGTAGCTGCAAAGATAACATGTTGCAAAAAGTAATATGTATCTTTTCATGTGCTCTAGAGACTGTCAATTTCAAGTAACATATAAAATGTAACTGTTACACTGCAGACAGTTTGTGGAATCAGCATGTTAAACTGAGTAATACTTTTTAATCAAGCAGCTACATTTAAGTGCACATGTAGTTTGGGAACATTTCAGTTGTGTTTCCAGGAATATGTAATCCTATGAGGATAAATCATAAAATATTTAGAAATAGTCCTATTATGTATTTATTTTACCTTGCTTAGGTTGTTTTTCATTTTAATAACTAAACAGCATTACTTTATCTTATTATTTGTTATCTGTGAGGCTAAATGCACTTCGCAGGTTCACAGTATCCTTAGAAACTGCAGCAATTGTTTACTGTTGCTATGGCAACGCAAATAGAATGTGAAGAAAACTTGACTTTTCTTAACCGACAGTACATTTTCCCCTCCCTTTTTTAATGTATTTGTTAATACTAAAAGGAAATAATTCAAAGGACATATGTACATGAATGGAACATTTCAGAATTATCACGAACATGTCCCCAATCCCAATAAGCATAATAGTGACTATCACTAATCTAATAAATATTGTAATAACAATTAATTAAGTTCACTATTCCAATTAGCCTACCTTAAAACAAGATTATTTTAGACTATTGTTTATCTATGTATAGATAGTGAGATACTAAATATATACAAAGTATAGTAAATAGGAGAGAATTTAGAAAGGGAGACAAGATGCAATTAAAATAAATATTGAGAAAAGAGAGAAATAGAAAGAAAAGAGAAAATTAAGAGAAAATACACATATACTATGTATGTTGATTTACAGTATAAATATTTTATTTGCTATATAACCCTCCTTCTGTGAACGAAAAATACCCTGTTTTGCATACCTGAGGTAATGTGAAAACTCTCATGTGTCATCTATTTTCAAAAAATATAGATAAAGATTCCAGTAGTTAGTTACCTTTGTTTTAAAATTCCAAGCAGAAAAACTGGTCCCTTAAAGTAATGTTAAAACAATTCATACCATAGTAGATGCTTTGAGAGATTTGGCTGTGACTGTATCAATCTTTTGCTTCTTCTTTTTAACGTCTGTCCAGACATTTTGTTTCTTTTGTTCTCTTGAGAGAAGGTGACATCCAATCCATATCTTCTGGTAAAGTAATCACATTATTAGTTTTAATAAATGAAGAGGCTTCCTCTAAGTCAGTAAAAGTCCTCATCTTGTTGGCATACAGTATTCTTATATTAGCTGGATATGCAAGTTGTGCCTTGATGTTATTTTGTTTCAGAAACTTTATCATTGGCCACACTTTTTTCCTTTCTTCCATTATTCTAGATGAATAGTCGTTATCAAATCTTATCAGGCTCTGTTTATATTTTAGAGGTGCCTTCCTCCAAGCAGATCTTAAAATCAGTTCCTTGTCCAAGTATGAAAGAAATTTGATAATTATTGATCTAGGAGGAGAGTTTGAATTAGTGGCAGGTTTCCCAAGAGCTCTGTGCACCCTTTCAATGCCAAAGGAAAGTCCTTCTTTTAAATTTGAGAGCATTCAAAAACATAACTTGACAGGTAGCAAGAATAAAAGAGCTGCCTCATAGCAGAAGGCTTGAATATCTTTCTCTTAATTATACCGGATATAGACTTTAAAAGGAATGATTTAATTTTAACTAATAAATGTTTTCATGATGATATAATGACTGATAAATTAGGCACTGAATTTATTAAGCATAATGCCCACACTAAAAATAATAATCTCACTGTCAGTTTACCAACTGTTAGACTTACACTACTTTTTTCCATCATAGAACAGGTAGGCCGTGGAATTATCTGCCCATATACCTAAGATGTGCAACAGAATTATAGACATTTAAGAAACTATTGGATTCTTGGTTTAAGAAAATATTTTTTTTGTATTGGGGACTTTAATTAGGAAAACTCTTAAATGGCCTGCTTAGGCCCTGAGTTGGGAAACAACATAATTGAATCGCTGAAGTCTATGCTGTCATATACATGGCCTATGTATGGTCAACCCACTGGCAAGTGTAACATGGTTACAGAATACTATCAGCGGCCATTACATGTGGTTGCAACGTGAAGCCCACATTGCCAATATTTTTTTCCTTTTTTGCCTTTGGGTGGGAGGTGGGGATTGAGTCAGACTAGAGGTAAGACATAACCCACCTGTCCATGATTATCCAATATGTATGTGATATTCCCTGAGGAGATAAAGCAAGGCCATTTATCTCATGTCATACAGGCACCCTAAAGTTTAAACCACTGTAGGCATATGTCAAGTAAGGATATAAATGTTCTCACATACTTTTTTCTTTTTTATTCTGCATCAGCATGCAAGAATTTTGCAAATAATGTAAATGCGAGTTCTCCCAGGCACAGAATGAGATCTTGCTGCAAGTCTTACATATCCACTGCCAGCAGATAATGAGCCATGAGAAATCAGACTGTCCCACTCACAAACATGCTTGATGGGGATGTGTTCAGTGAACACCACAAGACCAACACATATAGCGTGAACTATGGTAATGGTGAACATTCAAAACTGCTAGACACGAAATGTTGAAGTGTCATGGTTGGCCTGTCTGCGGTATAGCTCCGTAAGGTAAATGTGCGATAATTAAGGACCTTAGGGTTAGGGTGCGGGTTAAGGTAAGTGCAAAGACAGGTGATGTATGTAAGGTTTAGTGTAGAGTTAGAAGTAGGATTTTGTTAACTGTATGTGTGTGGATTATCTGTTTTGTTTGGGTATATGTCTGTAGGGTAAGTGTGCGATAGTTACAGAGCTTAGGGTTAGGGTGCAGGTTAAGGTAAGTGCATAGATTGTAATGTATGTAAGGTTTAGTGTAGGTTTTGAAGGAGGGTTTGGTTAGTGTATGTATGTGTTTTATTTATTATGTTTGGGTATGTAGTATGTAGCGCGTGGTGGTGTTGGCCGACTATGACGGTTCGAGATTTGAAAATTCGCAGTTTAGGGGGTTCGGCGTATTTGCAGTTCGGGCTATGTGTGTCAGTGTTGTGGTGCTCGATGATTCGGGTTTTCGATTACATAATATAGACCTGTTTAATGCCTGCTGCTGTCTCTGGTCAGGGAAGGAATTATTAGCAACTGAGACAGGAGGAAAAAGACATAAGTGCTGCAAAAGCACAGGTTGCCCACCTGGCACAAGAGCAGAGGGCAATGGGATGCAGCCCGCTGACAGAACCACCTCTAACCAAGATGATGAGCTCCTACAAATTCTGCATATGAGACCAGACACCTCTATTTCCACCGTGGGGGTCTTAGATGTAGATGTGGAGCTCACCCAACCACCCAGAATAAATGAAAATGCTACAGTGACTTCAAACTATTGCATACCCGGTTTAATGCAAAAAATAGTTTAGCATTAGTCCCCTTACTCACAAGATTTCATCAAAACAAGATACAAAGAAACACTGTCAAATTTAAAAGCATTGCCATGAGTTATCTGATCCTACCTGACCAATTAAATGGTTCAAAAGCAAAAACATTTTTTTTTTCATTTGCAGTAGGAATGTTATCAGTAAATTAAACATACCAAATTCAGTCAAAAATAATAAATGCTGTTAAATTACATAACAAACCTAAATGCAATATCCAAGTTTTGTCTTGATATATAATATATAAATAATTAATAGTTACATAATACATATAAAGGCAGTGAGAATAACTTGAACAGTTAAAACTTTTTAAATGTGTTCACCTCCTATTTAAAAAAATGTTGTGGAAAGATGCTGAAAATAAAAACAATATACAATTCATTAAAAATATCAAGAAATCAAACATACCAAATTCAGTCAAGAATAATAAATGTTAAATTACATAAATAACCTAAATGTAATATTTAAGCTTGGTCTTGAAAAAATATTTATAATACATAAATAAGTAAATAGTTATATAATACATATAAAAGCAGTGCCAATAACTTGAATATTCAAAATTGTTTAAATATGCTAACCCCATTTAAAAATGTTGAGCTAGTTATAAAATGTAATGTACAAAATAATTTTAAAATACTTGATATGTACACTGTTTCATTAAGTCCCAGGTAGTTGTCAAGTTTCAGTTGCCATCAAAGTTCTCTCACCTCTAACATGTGTTTCCAGCACCCACCCCAACAATCTTTTCAACTTTTTCTAAAACAGAAAAATGAAATTGGTTTGTGGAGTATTTATTAATATGTTTACACGGCACTATTTGTCCTACCCTGACCAATGTCACAAATATGTTCATAGATCTGCTCTCTTAATGCCTTTTCAGTCTTCCCCACATAAAAGCTGGGACATTGCAAACAGATTACCAAATATACCACACCTCCAGTATGACAATTATAATATGCCTTAGCCTTGACATGCTCTCATCTAATGTAAACAGTCTCACTTTCTAAAATAAAACAACATTGCTGACAAGTCCCATATTTATATGCACTCCATTTATTCCTAACATTGGTAACAACAGTATCTTTCCCCTCCAAGAAATTCTTAAAGTTCTTACTATGTGTAAAGACAATTCTGGGTTCATGTCCAGGTTTATCAGCCAGTTCACTGATATATAAAAACAACTTCCAGTTTCTCTCAAAAATATCAGAAATGGATTTATGATCAATCATATAAGTCATAACTAATGCTTTGTTATAGCATTCCTGTCTGGCATCTCCTAGCTTGGAGTCACCATGGGATTTTTGTTTCGTTTCATTATTAGTTTTGCCTTTTTCATTGTGGTATGTGTTAGAGATGCCCAGGTGGGTATGTCTTGATAAGATCATGTATCTGCATGGTGGGTACACGTGTGGTCTACTACAGTTTATAAACATTACATTTTTCCACTGAAACATCAGGGCTGTAGCTGCAGAGACCGCCAACACAAGGTAAAAAAATCTATTAATCTGTCATACTACTGTTTATTCATTCAGTTATTGGTGATGGATCATACTTAGTTTGATGATTTTGTTTGGTGATTTCACAGATGAGGTATTATCAGGCTCCTCTGCCATGGATAAACCTCTGCCTTCTATCAGAGACATTCTGACGATGATGTCAGCCAAATCCTGCCACAGCCAAGGGTCATGGTGTCAATGATGGAAATGGACAATGCAATGTCAACATACCCACCCTATTCTATGGACACAGTTTTGTGCCTGTAGCATTTTGTCTATCATCTCAGTCTATTAAAGTGATCAAGCAGACTTAATTCTTACTTTGGAATTATACAGGGATAAACACAGTACAAGTACAAAATATCACACAATTTTATAACTCTTAATATCATTAATTTCCATCTTTTCTTGCAAATGTTATTTTTAATAATCCTCATAGACTTAAATGTAAAAGAACATCATAATCATTCACAATGTTGTCTTTGGTATTTTTTTAAGCTGGACTAACAGTCAAAGTAGTTCTATTTATAGTTTGAGAAGTGTCTCAAAGAAAGTCAACAGGCACTAAAATTTTCATTTTGGTTTTCCAAGAGGTTTAAGAGTTCATCCTCACTGTGTGGAGAAAGTATGCCTAATTGTTTCACTTAGACATGGTTGACTTTAAAAGAGACAGTAAATCATTAATTAAATTTGATTTTGTAGGTGTATACTTTACTTTAGTTTATTCTAGTAATATAACTGCCTTAAATGTTTCTGGGTTGGGATGTTTAAGATGAGCCATTTTGATGGGTTTGTTTTTTTTTCTTTTTTCACATGGATTAATGTAAATTTCAGTGTTGTTCAGTTTTGATAGCTTGTGTTATTATGTGATGTTTTTATAAGCATTTTAACACATAAAAAGAGTGGCTGTTTAAAAAAGAGAAGAGAAAAATAATGTATAGCAGAAAAGTTAAATTGTTTGATAGCTAAGATACTACACTTCTTTTTCTTTTTTTTAAACCTGTAACTTTTTAGCACAGGATATTTGTTTCACTAGTCAGTAGCACACAAAGCACAAAAAAGACAAATAAATAAACAACACTTTGAATTGTACATTTTTTCTCTATTAAGCATTTATAAGTAAACAAGCATTAATTTACCATTTCAGGGTTCTAAAGTGACCCTCTAACTTAAAAGATCTGAGTAAACTACCAGGTATTTGGAGAAATCAGAGCAAATCCTTGCTCTTTCTTTGGAAAAATCTAAATAATGCATTGTATCATCACAGGCGATGGCAAGGTTTTTTTTACTGGCTTCTTTTTTTCCCAAAAATCTTTATTAAATTTACACATATGACAAAGGCAATCTTACATTTATATAAATGAAAACATACAAAATTATATCACTTTAGTTGCAAACCATTTACGTAACAGACACCATTGAAACAACTGTAGTTGTAAATATTATACATCACTTATAAACCATCCAGTCATTGTCAGTTAACCATTATATGGCTCATTCAAATCCTGCCTCTTAAACCTCATTCCTGCTCTGCATATATTGTTCCCACAATTCCCATTTGTTCCTATGTAGTTTGCTCCTTCCCTTTTCTAAAGATCCCAATTCCAGTTGTTTTATCTCTGTTACTATATTCACTACTTTTAGTAAAGTTGGTCTAGACTTTGATTTCCATTTTCTAGTAATTGCCTTTTTCGCAGCCACCTAAATTAGATTCAGCAAGGCTTTACTATGTCTAGGTAGTTCTAATTTCATAGCATAACTCAAAAAAAATCATCTCCCCAGTCAGTCCAACCTGCTCACCCAGCATCTCCAACAGAGCACTCTGCAGGGAATCCCAAAAGTCTACCAGTTCATTACACTCCCAAAAATATGTTTCCACCTACCTCTTTCTTGCCCATCATGCCTCCAACATTTGCTATCCACTTGAGGAAAAATTATTTGGAGTCTACTTTGTGTATAAAAATACCTATGTAAACACTTCCAGGTAAAGATCCTAAATCTTCTGGACTTTGTTGCATATTTGGAAGATATATATATATATATATATATATATATATATATATATATATATATATGTATGTATATATATATATATATATATATATATATATATATATATATATATATATCCCATTGTCTCTTTGTGAATTGCTTATCCAGTCTCTCTTCCCAACCCTTTCTCACCTCATCTGGTTGATTCTTATAATTATCATGCTGTATTTTATATGCTTTACTACTTATTCCTTTTTTAATAGCAACATCTGTTCTGGAGTCTATTAAAAACTCCACCAGTGCTGGTCTTTCATTTAGGAGCCCCCTATTTATTTCTCTTTGCATATACTCTGATACCAATGCTTGACAGTGAAGGTAATCTCTAACCTGCAGTCCAAATAAATTCTTGTCCTCTTCCCATTCTATTACATTTCCCTTTCTAGTTATTTGTTCCCAATACCTTTGTTCCTTTGCCAGTTTTCTCCAATAAATTCCAGCCCCCAATTGTCTGTTATCTGTATCCCTGACTACAGTCAACCCTATTGGAAAAATCTATTTTCTCCACTCTCATGCTGGTTTGGGTCTTAGAATACTGCCTGCTGGTTTATGAATATAATACTCTGTATGATTTTGGTTGTTCTCCTTAAGAGTTTGCCTTCAAAATCCTAATCTCTCCTTATTTCTTGAGCTTCCTTCCTGTGTCAGCATCATTTGTTTCCACTTTGAACTATAGTTTTCTGCTTGTGCTATGTATAAGAGCCTTAACTGTGTTGCTGTAAAATACCCCCTCAAATTAGGTAATCCTAGTCCGCCTTGTTCTATTGGTAGAATCAGTTTAGCCCACTTGACCTTTGCTGTCTTCCCTTCCCAGATAAAATCCTTCAACTCTTTTTTAATTGCTGTCCACAACTTCTCCTTCAGTTGATAAAAGTATGCCTGACCTGTGTATAAGACTAAAGGGACTAAAAACATTTTAATGGCTTGTATCTTAGTATCCATATCCATATAACAAAACTTCCAGTTTCTCAATTTTTGTATTATAGTCTGTTTAGTCTCTTCCCTCATATCCTTAGCTGCCACCACAGAGTCATTTCCAATCCATACTCCTAAATACTTCATTTTATCATGTCCCCATATAGGTATTGTTGGACCAATTTGTGTGTGGGTACATAATTTACCACTATTGCCTTTGTTTTAGCTTCATTCATTTTGTATCCTGAGAAGATTTGAAATTGTCTTAAAATGTTCCACAACACTGTAATGTCCCTTTCTGGTTTTGTCATGTATAAAATAATATCATCTGCAAACAGAGCCAGCTTTTCTTGACTACCATACCAATTATATCCTTGAATTTCTGAGTCCCTTATATTCTTTGCCAGTGGTTCTAAATATAATGCAAACAACAAAGGAGAAAGCAGACAACCCTGCCTGGTTCCTCTACACAAGCAGAAATTTTCAGAGAGGACCCCACCCACTTTAATTTGTGCCTCTGATCTCTCATATATTCTTCTAATCAATATTATAACTGTATCAGGGAAAGCAAATGTTTCCATTGCCCTGCTCATGAAGTCCCAGTCTACTCTGTCAAATGCTTTCTCTGCATCAAGACCCACCAATAAAAGTGGCACTCTCTTACATTCTGCTTCCCTCTGGATCATCAATGTTCTGTTAATATTGTCAAATGTTTGCCTCCCCTCCACAAAACCACATTGATCCATATCTATCAATTTTGGCATCACTTTTGCCATTCTTTTAACCATTACAGACACAAACACTTTATAATCATGGTTTCATATTGAAATGGGCCTGTATGAAGCCAGATCCAATGGATCTTTACCCTCTCTAGGTATTACCGTTACCACCACCTTCTTCCAGGATGCTAGTACTTCTCCTCCTCTTAAAATACTGTTAAACAAAACCTTCCAGATCTTTATCATTTTTTCCCCTCCTAACTTCCAAACTTCCACAGGAATACCATCTATTCCTGGGGACTTTCCTGTAGACTGATCATACATAGCCATTTTTATCTCATCCCTTCCTATCCTGTTAGCACTTGAGCCTCATCTACCTCTAAGTCTGGCATATTTAATTCTTTCATAAACATTTCCATTTGTATCTTTTCTTGATTTTCATATTTCTCTGCTTTATACAAATTTTCATAAAATTTCCGAAATATTTCTAATACTTCTACAGAGTCTCTTGTTATCTTCCTTGTTATAGGCTCCATAAGCTTGGTGACTGCCCTTTCCACTTTTTGTTGGCTGAGTTGTTGTGCTAGAAGTTTTTGAGCTCTAGAATTATTATAAAAAAAAGTTGCTTAACAGCAATCTTTCTAAACACGTGCATATTATTAACATTTGTCAATCCCTCTAAATAATTCTTGTTACTGTTTAACCATATTTCCCTTTCTTTTATTTCCAACCTAGTTTTAAACTCCACTTTAATTTGATCCCACTCCTTACCTATGTTTTCAGAAGATAAATCTATCTTCTCTAGTAGCACCTGAATTAATTCCATAACCCATTCCTTAAATTCTTCTCTTTTCAACCGGTAGGTGGGAAAGCACCAGTGTCTCATTTTCATTTCATTGTCTTGCATTTTTATTTTAGTTATTATTGGTGCATGATTTGAAATAGTTATTGGGTGTGTTTCAAGACCTTCAATTAAATGCACGTGTTCTTGTGAGATATAAAATCTATCTAGCTTAGCCCAGTTTTTGTATCTCGGTGAGTAATATGTAAATTCCCTCCAAACTCCTAGTACTGAATTCACATCTTCCATGCCAAACATTTTCATAAATTTCTTCAGAATCTACCTTCCCTTGTTATATTTTCCCTTCTAGGCCCCCAGACTCATCTTCACTGTTGCAAACCAAATTCCAGTCTCCACCTATAGGTAATATTCCTTGTTGAAAGCTGATTATTTATCCCAGAATTTTCTTAAGCTCCATTATAGCAGTTTTAGGGGAGATGTAAATGCATGCCAGTGTAATCCTCCTCCCTAGCCAGTAGCCCCCTTAGTACTCTGTATCATCCATTATTATCTTTGTTTTCTCTCTTCTATCACTATTGGAGCTCCTCTTGCATTTAATATAAGTACTCCTCTTTTCCTTTGCCCCAAATATTCCGCTGAATAACCATCCTGAAAACCTTTCTTTATCAAATTCACATGTTCACTTCTTGCCAGGTGTGGCTCCTGTAGCATAGCTATTTCCACTCTACATTTTTTAATATAGTCCACTACTCTTTATTTTTTATATTTATCCGTAAGACCATTCAGATTGAAAGACATTACAGAAAGCATCATTTTCTTATGTAGTTATTATTGTCATCTTTTATATATAACTGTTCTTTTGCTAAATGTCTAGTTCCGACGACTTTTAAGTTACATGTATACACTGTTCGGCAGGTTGGTCTTTTATAAAGTTGTTTCATGTCATATCCACTTGCTCCTATGTCACACCTTACATAACCTTTTGCTTTTTTGAAAGCCCTTAAAGAGAACAACCCCCCCCCAAAAAAAACCCTCCTAAAACCTATGAACTTTACAATAACAGACAAGACTATGTACATTTTCAAATACTGAAGTTTCTGCTTCTTAATAAGAACATAAGTTATAAGCTGATAGCTACACAGACAGGCTAAAGTTAACCAAAAAGAAAGGTTAGTCATGCTAAGATGCATGGTACAGCCTGTGCTATTAGTAAGTGCTATTTTTTATATCTATGTAACTCTCCCAGTTGAGAAAACACTTGAATGCTTTCAGTAAACTCTTTCTCCAAGCCATTTCTCTTTATCAAATTGTCTTCTAGTGCCATACAAACCAGAAAAAAACTGCTAGGAGTACCTTGTTAATCACAAAAGCCTTATATTCAATATTCTTTTTCATTTACATGCTTTGTAATAAACTTGTTACTGGATAATGCCTAGGGTTTTTACCCAGTCATTTCCCCATGTGAAAAAGCACACTGATTTTTCTTTTGTCATACTCTCTTAACCAGACCCTTCTGCTCTCCCCCATCTCCTCCCCTCCTCCTTTTTGTTTCATTGCAGTGGCTACATCTCTCAGAACTGAACAAAGAAGGGGCGTGGCCAAGGATGAACACAGGATAGCAGCAGATTTCTTCAGCTCCACCAATTTCATTACACTGACAGGAATTAATTACTTAAAAAAATAATTTTTGAGGTAATTTTCTTTCTAAACATGTTTGTTTTATATAGTTCTTGAACTATATCTAAAAAAGAAAGGAAATTTTAACAATATTCCTGTCAGAAATCACTTTGGAAATTTTCCTATCAGTTTATCAGTCTGAAATGAGTTCCAGTAAGACAAATTCTCAAGACCCCAGCATCAAGAAAGAACTTCAGTCTCTGATAACTATAATCCAGCAACTTACTGCTAAGATGGATAAAATGGATACTAAAATAGATACCTTCATAGAAAAACTACAAAACAAATAGACTTGTTACATATAGACCTGCAACAACAGAAGATCCAGATGACAGGCATAGAAGAAGCTGTGAATGACATGGAAAATAGAATCCAAGAAGAGGAAATCAACATTGAGTTTCTGCTGAAACAAAATACACATTTACAAACAAAGCTGGATGACCTGGAAAATAGATCTAGGCGCAATAACATTAGGATTTTTGGACTGCCAGAAAATATTGAAGGTAACAATATTACTTCTTTTTTAACAACATGGCTCCCTAAAACTTTAGACTTACCAGAAGCATTCTCTTTTGGTATCGAAAGAGCATATAGATCTATAGCTAATACTAACTCTAACAAAAACTATCCTAGATCAGTTATAGTTAGATTTCTATCATCTTTGATAAAGAGATGGTTCTTAAATCTGCTTGGGCTAAAGCTCCTGTTAAGATTAATGAGACAACTGTGCATTTTGACAATGACTATTCTTCCTTGGTAATAGCTAAAAGAAAAGTTTTTCTGCCACTAATAAGGGAGCTTAAAAAAGCATAGTTTAAAACATACCTTCTGTTTCCTGCCAAGCTAAAAATCTTCCTTCCTGATGGTCCTAAAATTTTTGATGACTTAGACTCTGCTTTACTGTTTATCAAAAAAATAAGATTTTGGATAAAATAGAGGAAATGGAATGGGCTAGTCCTTTATTAAAGAGACTGGCAACTGAAACTTCATGGAAGACTTCAGAGAAGAAGAAGAGACTAAAAAACAAATGATTTGTTCTATTTTTTTTTCTTTTTTTTCTCTCATCATTTTACTTCATTATTAATCTTTTTAAATATAGTTCCTGCATTTCCAGAAAGCCACAAATATTCTGAAAAAGATTTAATCAAAGTTATTCTCTGTGTGCAAAGAAATGTTTTGTTTCATAACCAGTCAAAATATCTGAGGAACTAATAACAAGCTATTATTCAATTTGTTTCTCTTTCTGAAAAAGAGAAGTAAGGTCAGTAATTTGATACATTTTTTTCTCCTTTTCTTCTTTTCTTTGTTTAAACAATGACATTCTATTTAGATTATGTAGTGGGTAAAGGGTGGGGGAGGGCAGGAGAGAAGAGTAATGAAAATATGATTAATAGAATAATAACATATTTATTCCTTGTAAAAAGTTTATATGTTCTTCAAATGCTATTCCTAATTATACTTTCTTGATTATACTGCTTATGCTTGTTTGTAAATAATCTGTCATGCTTTAACTAATAATAATTAGAACTAAATAATAGTAAATAATATGTTTTATTTTTAACTCTATTAATATAAACAGTAAGTAATATTCCATTGTATATACTTCTTATAGCTTTCTCTTACATTTTTTTTATTTCTGCCTTACACTCTTTTATTTTCTACTCTCTTTTTCTTTTCTTTATTCTTTCTCTTTATTTTTTTTCATATTAATATATAGAAATGCTTTTGATCATATAGACACAGTAAATAATAAGATTTGCATAAAAATTGAGTTGGGACAAAAATATTGAGTTTTATTACTTATTAATAACTTAGGGCTTAATTTCACTTACACAGAGGCTGTAATAACCTGTAAAATACATCGCGAAGGTTTTGTCATGTTTAGATGCATTTACACTGCTAAATGAATGTTTGTCACTAGTTTTTAACAAGTTTCCTGCCAACATGTTAAGGGAGACAATCTGGGATGTGGGCTACCTCATGAACAGTGTCCTCGAGTTGTTTCAAAAGCTTCAACTCTCAGAATTCTCATAGAGAAGCTGAAAGCAGTCAATCTGACCTTTGACCCAGATATCACACTGACACATTGCAGATTCAGGAAGGACACTCTACCAGGAAGTAGAACTGATGCAAATGCAACTATGTGAAGGAAAATGAACTCTTTAACATCTAAATGTGAGTTATTTTATATAATTACTTAAATATCTATGTTATAATTCATAAAATATGTCAGTTATAATGATTTTAAATGATGCAGTTTCTTGTAGTAAGTAAATGTCTTATTTTAGAAGGCATAGAAAATGAAACATTTATTCAAGTGTTTTTGAAATTCTACTTGACTGCAGCATACTAATCTGTGTTAAAAACTTATGTTCCAAACATATACATTACTATAACTCATTTAATTCATCTGATTGACAAGCATAAATAACTTTATAACTCTATTCTAGAAGAAATTGTCATGTGATATATTTTAAAGCAGTAATATAGACATACAAAATACAGATGGCTTTTTTTACAATAATGCAAGTGTTTCTGAGAATTTGCATAACTATGCAGTATGATTTATAACAATTTCTATAAATATAATATTTTATTCTATTGACAATAATGAGTATGAGTAAAATTTTTTTTTTGGAAGCTGTTGACTGCATTTACATGACAGAAAATAGATGCATCTTAATATATGTAATGTCTGAACCATATTAGCCAAAGTTTTTGATTTAAATGAATGTTAGAACTTATTTTTACATACTTTGAATAAATTAATATGTAAATATGCCTTCCTTTTTTTTTTCTCTCTCTTTCTTTCACTCTCTCCCCCTCTTTCACGTCTTTTATTTCTCTCTCTCCTCTTGGTTCCTAATATCAAGATTATTTGAATGCTATTTGAATACGAGTGTATTATATTACATAGATGTATATAGTAGTATGAATAGTTTAAAAAAAAAGTTTATTTTAGTTTATATAATGCTGTTTTACCAAATGTGTAGTCTTGTCTTGCTAGATAATTGAATTGAAAGCTGTTAATTTAAGTTAAATATAACCAGTATTAAATTGATAAGGTGGTAGCTGAGGTACTGCTGCTTAGGGTAGGGGGTTAACTTGAGTGGTAAATACTACTCTAAGTTGGAGTTTTTAACTCCAGGCTGGATGCAAGGTTTAATCCTTACATTATTTTCACTTGTTCATTGTTATATGTATATAGTTTTAACATCCACAATATATTTTGTACACTCATTGTCACTACAAACAAAATTGAATCCTATACAAAATCCCATAAGAGATTCAATAAATACAGCTATATTTAAAGGTACACCTAAAGGAGGAGATGTAACATTACTTATGTTGTTATTTGTTATTTTGATCATAAGATTCTTAAGTTTTAAAAATGCCAAATGACATCTTTAAAAGGAATTTCTTTAAACATTAATGGATTGAATAATCTGTGTAAAAGGGCAAGCCTAATAAGATACATTAATTCACATAAGGCCAACTTAGTCTTCCTGCAAGAAACCCATCTCTTGAAAAAAGATATTGATAAACTAGCCACAAACAAATATACAGTATTGGTTAGTTCAGAGCACACTCAGAAAAAAAGAGGAGTGGCTATTTTATGGAATAAAAGTATGCCCATTCCTAAAACCATTAAGTCTTATCAGGATGACAAAGGAATGTTTTGTATGGTTACAATACAAATTAATGGGAAGACTTACACTTTAATTAATGTATATTGGATACCTGGAATTGGTATTAATACAGTGAAACATCATCTTGATAAGATCATATCATTCTCTATAGGATATATTATTTTAGCTGGTGACTTTAATTGTATACTACATGAAAGTGATACTACCACTATAGGGAAAAGAAGAATTACATCTAATGCAAAACATTTAAATGATTTTGCTAATTCTTATCATTTGAATGATATTAATAATCAGATAGATTCAAAATCATTACCATACACCTTTTTTTCTAACAGATACAAAACGTATTCAAAAATAGATGGGGTCTTTATTTCTAACCAGATGGTAACAGATTTAATTAATTCCAAAATCATTTCATGTCCTATATCTGATCATAATTCAATTGTTTTTGAATTCATGATAAAAATACTCATAATGTTCAGATCAAAAGGATACCAGCATACTTAACTCAACTAAAAGACTATAAAGAATATATACTTTCAGAAGTAAAACATTTTTTAGACATAAATAATACTCCTGAAGTCTCCATTGTCTATGTTTGGGATGCCTTAAAATCATATCTATATGGACAAAGTATCAGATGGTATAATAATAAAAGGAAATCTTGGGATAAGGAATTGTTAGATATTCAAAGTAAATTAGACTCTTATAAACATAATAATAAAGAAAATATTATGGACAAGAAAGTTATTGAAGAAATAAACAAACTAAATGAGAAATACAAAGAAATTTTAACTCATAAAGTTAAAATAACTTTAGAGAAATACAAGTTTTTGTCTTATTCAATAAGCCCCAAATACTTACATAGACTTAAGGATAAAACAAAAAGGTTGAATAAACAAAACCATATCAAAGAAATCTTTTCTCTAAGGAAAAAGAAGAATGTTTCTAGTATACCAGAAATACTAGATGAATTTAGAAATCACTTTCACAAAATTAACCATAATAACATTAACATGGAACCTAAAGATAAAATAAAGGAGTTTATAACCACAAACATGAATAAAAAGCTTAATAAACAACAGATTAAACTATTGGACAAGAGTATTTCATATACAGAGGTTATTACACAAATAAATAAGCTTAAATCAAACAAAGCACTTGGTAATGATGGTATTATACCAGAGATATATAAAATCCTTTCTAAAAGTACATATTCATTAATACATAAGTTTTTTATTTTGGCCCAAACTGAGTTAATAACCCCCCCATCTTGGCAATATACATTTATTTTGCCAATTTTAAAACCTAATAAAGATCCAACTAGATGATCGTCATATCGGCCCATCTCATTACTTAATGTTGATTATAAAATGTTTATGAGTATTTTTGCTGATAGATTGAAGACAATCATCCCCGGCATTATAGATATAGATCAGACAGGCTTCATTGTAAATAGAAATACTTTTGATAATATAAGAAGAACTTTAACATTAATTGATTTTGCAAATAGGAAAAAGAAAGATTTAACACTTATTAGTCTTGATATAAGTTCAGCATTTGATTCAGTAAGTTGGGACTATCTGTTTACCTTACTGAAGTGCACAAACTTCTCAGATGCATTTGTAAATCTAATTGAGCATTTATACAAAGGAACATTGGCTTATATTAAGGTAGGAACATATGTTTCACAAAAATACCCATTTTAAAGGTACAAAACAAGGATGTCCACTTTCTCCACTATTATTCACTTTAGTAATGGAGCCTTGGGCTAATTTGATCAGAAACAGTACTGACATAGAGGGTTTTGAAATAGATGAAAATACAACATCCAAAATTCAACTTTTTGAAGATGATGTTCTAATTACATCAGCAGGATCTAATTCTTCTATGCAGTCTCTATTTGATAAAATGATGAATTTTAAAAGTATTTCTGGTTTAATATTCAATGAAGAAAAAACTAAAATACTACCTATATATACACGAAAAAATATTCTCATTAGTGATTTTACTAAATATGTACCCAATTCAGGTCAGATAACTTATTTAGGTATAATACTATCTAAAGATATTAAATCTATTATATATAATAATTATAATACCTGTTTTCTTAATATACAAAACCTTTTTAATATTTGGAATAATATGTTTTTTACTATGGAGGAGAGACTTACAATTATTAAAATGATAATATTCCCCAAGATTTTATACTTAATACAATCAATAATACTTCCACCTACAAAAATAATTATCAAGAAACTGAATACACTAATGTTAAATTTCCTATGGGCACCTAATAGACCTAGGATTGCATTAAAGAAACATACTAATAGCTGGTCTCAAGGGGGTATTTCTTTTCCAGACTTTAATTTATATACTATCTCTTCTATTGTAAAAGTTATTACTTTATTAATAGATCAGTCATATGTTGCAAAATGGAAAGATTATTGGGAGCTAATTAGTATGCACTTCATGAAAATCTCCTTAACACATAAAAATATGATTGTAAATAACTCCATGTTATGGTTACTAAAGGAATTTTGTACTTCACCTATTACACCTAAACATATGGTTTGTTACCCATTAAATATTATTATTAGCTATCGTAACTTTATATTCATGCACCCTAAGTATAGGGAATGGAATTTTATTATATTCCTATAATGTATACTCAGGGTATGCTTTTGTCATCTACTTCTGAAGGAACTCATTTAGCTATAGATAATGATCTAAAGTACTGGTATCAGTTGATATCTGATAATAAAGTTAAAAATCTAGATTTATTAAAACAAGAATTTGATCTAAGAGAAACTTGCTGGTTAGAGGTTCAGACCTTTAGACAACATCTCATTAATAAAATAGATCTAATGTCTATAACAGTTAAAGAATCTATTCCAACACTGATTGATTACTTGATATTAAATTTACAACATAAAGTTTCTGATAAAGGTAAACTTTCATACATACATAAAATTATCAGACAAGAAACTTTTTACAGTGTAGATTCATACTGGAATTATTTCACTTCTATTAATGGGGACCCACCAAATCAACAAGATAAACAATATATATTGGAATCTGCCTATAGAATTACGTCTTCCATTGTCTGGAGACTTTATACATGGAAATTTTTACATAGATCTTTTTATACACCTTTGATGATGAATAAAATAAATAATAAAGATAATCTATGTAAGAGATGTAATGTAGAAATTAATGCTGGCTGGGCCCATATGTTTTATGACTGTATAAAATTGAAAGAATACTGGAAGTCAATTAATGAATTTTTGCAGGCTCTTTTTACAGATAATGTCATTATTTCTAAATCTCTTATATTATTCAACACACCTGTACCTCAAAGTGTTAAAAAGGTTAAGCTTCCCTTGTTATGGTCTATTCTAGCAGTGGCTAGGAAAATAATAACCAGAAATTGGATTTCAGATACACCTTCTTCGTTCAATGAATTTAAAAATGTTATGAATATAGTGTGCCATATGGAAATAAACACAATTAGGTCAAGAACAACTAGAAAAACATCTTATTATATTGTATGGGATAATTTACAAAATTTGTTAAAAAAATCCTAATTTCAATAGCATGGTATTTTAGTTTAATTAATTGATCTGATTGTAGTGGATGTCTTTGTAAATACTTTAGTTGTTTTGTTGAATGTTATAATCATATCTATTTTTAATTACTTGTATAAAATTGTTATGATATTTCTCTTGTATGTTAAAACAATAAACCTGTTTTGAAAAAAAAAAAGAACTGAACAAAGAAAAAGACAGAAGGGTGAACAAGAAAAAAACAAATGCACCTGTTTATGTTAGCATCCCCACTGAATTAAAAAAAAACTGAGAGAACTTTACTTCAAGTCTAATTGGTTTTGTATTAGCTTTAAAGCTGTCACACCTGAGAAAGCCCCTGATTGTTTTCAGGGAACATTCTGTCCTAGCCCATTTCTCTATTCTTTTTTCTTCTTTTCGCTCAGCCAATCCTCTTCCTCCAGACTGTCTCCAGTTTATTTTTATCAGGTTGTCTCCATGGAGGCATGAAGACTAGCTGCAGAAATGATACTTTGTATACTTATCTGCAAGTGCTAGAGAAAAAAAAACTTATAATATTCAATATTCTTTTTTCATTTACTCAGTCTCTGTTTTAAAACAAAAGTCCTTAATCAGTCACTTCCCCATACAAGAATGAAAAAAGCACATCAATTTGAAATATGTCATGCTCCTTAACCAGGCTCCTTTTTCCTTTTTTTTTTGTTAATCATTACATTGCCTATGTTTCCCAAAAATGCACAAGAAGAAAAAGAGAAGAGGGGAGAAACATAAAAACACCACCTGTTTACAATCCCCATTACACCCAAAAAAGAGCATGCAAAGAAAACCATGCAACACAGATACAATACTATTAAGAAAAAAAAGTGTTTTCTTTACTTACAGTTAGCATTCTCCCCTCTCTTCCCCTCCGCAAAGCATTTTTCCGAACATTAATGACATGAAGTAGGACATATAATTGAGTCCCCCACTCAGCAAACAAATTTTGAAGAAGTCCAATATTTCCTGATTTGTTTGTGCTGTCATATTTCACAAATATAATTACTGCATTGCAATCTCACATTAAGTTACTGATTTTATTACTGTTCTTCTCCATCACCCAGATCCTCTCTACTTCATTTCCAACGTGCTCCCAATTCTTCTAGTCATGTCTCGTGCTCCCTTCCTTCTTTCAAACATCTTCCGTTGAAATACTGGAAAAGGTTTCACAGGTAAAGTTTCTCTGTGGTCTTTACTACCAGGGAAGTGAGAAGCCGAATCTCCTTCTGTTTCACACCTCAGTTTTTGTTGGACGAACTTTTGTATTTCCTCCTTACCATGCACTTCATCAAAAAACGATTTTGTCCCTCTAGGGAAGAACACCTTGAAGACAGCTGGATACAGCATTTTGAATCTCACACCTGCGTCTCGACATTCTCTTAATAGAGGGATGAATTTACTTCTCTTTTGCCTAGTGTACAATGAGTAATCATTCTCCACAAACACTCTGCTGTCACCTACTTTTAGTATTTTGTCTTTCTGCCATAGTTTTGACAAAATCAATTATTTCTGCTGGTAGGATTGCATTCTTACTATTAAAGGTCTAGGTTGCTTTCTTATAACTAGATTTGGAGCATACACACTATGTGCCCGTTCAACTAAGAAGTCCTGCTCTGGAATATCAGTCCAGTTGCTTATTTGCGCTTTCATAAATTTAATGCAGTCTGTTCCTTCCAGTTTCTCTGGTTTAGCTGATAATCTCAAGTTTTCCCTACGTGCTGTGTACTCTAATTCTATTATTTTTTGAAAAATCTCTTCTTGAGCAGTCTCATATTCAGCCAGCCTTTTCTTCATTTTGATGTCTGATTTTTGCAGCTTTATCATCTCATCTGAATAGTTGGTTAAAGCTTCTTCCATTTGTTCCAGCCTTTTGTTGTTTGTGTTAATATACTCTGTCAGGGTTTTGTTTATTGTTACCAGGTCTGTATGCAGTTGTCTTATATCATCCTGTAGGTTATTGGAAGTCATGTCTAAAGGTTGCATTACTTTTTGCTGAACAGCTGCAGAACTCTCTGTAGTCAGTGTTTTTTCCTTACTTTTTGTAGCTGATTTTTTCCAGGTCTTCTGTATTTCTTTATTCCTGGCATCCAGGCAGTGTACTTACTAGCCAATTACTGAAATTCACCCATAAACACAAGTCTATTGGCCTTCTCTGCTGAATTTCTGTTTTCACACTAGGAGAGGTAAAAACAAGCTGTTACTCAGTGTGCAGCCATCTTGGAACTGGGCTTTTTTACTGGTTAATGTCACAATAGGCACAGGTACAGGTTTCTCAGTCAAGCCTTTTGACAGGTATATCAGATGTGCCTAGTAGCAAACTTGTTGGAATTTTGGCACTACTCAGTGAATCATTTATTTATTTTATTTATTTATTTTACATTTGTTTACCGGGAAAGTCCGACTGGATATATGTCCATTTTCAGCTGAGGCCTGGGGAGAAAAGCTCCAGTTTGAAAAGTAGAGTTACATAAAGACAATAGAGGCATTTGGAAATACATGTAAAATACATTAATCAGTAAGGCACAAATGTACATATATATAAAATACATTCATCAGTAAGGTGCAATCGTACAGACAACAAGTTTGACTTCGCTAAGGTAACAATATTTAAGACATTCATATTAGGACTAGGTCCCTTAAGAGTACGGACTCTATCAGCATATGATTAGACAGGGTTTCCACAAACTGCAGGTAGTAGTTAGTCAGGGTTTAAGCAGGGACAATGCCATTGTGATTGAAGGTGGTGTTTGAGGCTTTTTTTGAACAGAGTTAGGGAGGGTTGGAGAGTGAGTATGGCAGGTAGTGAGTTCCAGGTTTTACCTACTGAGTTATCAAATAGTGAGTCCCCTGCCACAATTTTGCTCTTAGTCATTTGCACCAGCAGTTTGTCAGCAGAGCGCAGGGACCTCAGGTTGCTATATGGTTTAATGATATCATTTAATGCAGGTGAGCATTCAGGTTGGTATAAAACCTTGTGGGCTCTAATGAGTTGGTTATATTGGACAAGACTAGGCCATTCAGGCCATCCTAGTTGAGTTAGGTTGATACAATGGTGGGTCCTAGAGGGTGTACCTGTGCCGAATCTGGCAACTTGGTTATAGCAGCTAGCAAGTTTGGTGAGAGAGGCTTTATTCAAGTTAGTGTAAAGAGGGGAGATGTAGAGTAGGGTGGATAGTAAGTGGGATCGGGCAATAGTAGTTCTTGCTAATGGGGTGAGGAAAGATTTGATCCTATAGAGGGAGCCCAGTTGTTTGTTGACAGATTTGATTGTTTGATTGACATTGGTGTCATATTTTAGGGTATTGTCAACTGTGATCCCCAGGAGTTTTGCGTGAGTATCTGGGGAGATAGTAGTGCCATTGTTGGAAGTTAAAGTAAAAAATGACAAAGAGGTTTTACTAGTGGGGGAAAAGATTAGGAGCTTGGTTTTATTGGGGTTTAAGAGAAGCTGACAGTCAGCAAACCATTTTTCTACCTCATTGAAAGTATTCTGGGTTAGGATCTTGAGCTCGGTTAAGGAGGACGCTGTGCAGATTAGTGTAGAGTCATCTGCATATTGAATGCAGGTGGCCTTGGGGGTGATAGTGGGTAGGTCATTTATGAAGATTGAGAAGAGTAGGGGTCCTAATATGGACCCTTGGGGGACTCCTAGAGTAACAGGTAGTCTAGCTGATAGGGTATTTTTCCATAATGCTGCTTGTTGTTTGTCAGTCAGATAGGATTGGAACCATTTAATAGGGCCACAGTTAAGTGACAGGTGCTTCAGGGTATGGATAAGTAGCTGGTGATTGACCATGTCAAAGGCCTTAGAGAGATCTAGGAAGAGAGCTGAGGTTAATTTGTTATTACTTTGATTAATGTTAATAGAGTTAGAGAAGGCTAGGAGGGCTGAAGTGGTGCTATGATGAGGCCTAAAGCCATGCTGTGAGTTGGCCAGGAGTTTATTTTGGGTGAGGTAGTGGGTTAATTGGTTATGGATGCATTTTTCCATTATTTTGGCCAGTGGTGATGGTATGGCTATTGGCCTGTAGATAGAGAGGTCTACTGAGTTACCTCCCTTATGAAGGGATATGACATGGGAGACCTTCCAGAGAGAGGGACAATAAGTTTCAGACAAGGTGCGGTTTATGATAATCGAAATGGGGCATGCAATGGCCTCTGCACTTTTCTATAGGTATTCAGGTGGGAGGAGATCAGCTGCTAGGGTAGTGGGCTTTAGTTTGGTAAGTAGGGATTTGATGGTAGATGTGGATACAGGCTGGACGTTAAAAGGTAGTTGGGTGGTGGTTGGGGAGTAATTCTGCAAGGGTTGATGGGGGTAGCTGGCTAGCTAGTGACTGGATGGTCTTGGTAAAGAAGTTGTTAAAGATATTAGCAGTTTCCTCTAGAGTTTTTAGGTTAGAAACTGATGGGGTGGGAGTGGTGGTTTGGCCAGGGTAGAGCAGTTTGTTAATGCCTGCCCAAAATTTTTGAGGTTTGTTGGATCATCTGTCTTTTTTCTAGATACCAAAATAGTATAGTCTCCCTTCTAACTCTAATGCGATCAAATGACCGCAGTATAAGACACAGATCCTTTAGAGTTCCCACTTATGCAAGGGAATGATTTAGGACCAAAAGTGCAGTTTCTTACATAAACATCATTTTCTGGTACAGGATTCCTCAATTTTGTACATTATTAAAATTTAGCTTCTGAACCCATTGTGACAATATCAAGTCAAATATGGATCTCAGCCTACTTGACATAAGCATTTCTGCTAGAGATAAATCTGTCATCTTCAGTGGGAAATGTTGTAAATGAACTCAAACCATGACAGTCTTGTTTCTGCCATCCCACATTCTATTTTCTTCACCTTTTCCTTCAGAGTCTATGGAGTTCTCTCTGACAGGCCATTAGAAGAAGAAGAAGAATTAAATGGTGCTGCAGCTACGTGAGGAATTCATTTCTTTTCATAATGTTTGGAAACTCCACTCAGATGAACCAGAATTCATTATTAGTTAATATTTCTGAAATACCATGCATGCTAAAACTTTGCTTTGTTTAACTAGGTACACGCAAAGTAGCAGAGTTCATGAATTTAATGTGCAAACCTCCATCTACTTTGAATGAGCATCTACAAGAACTAGAAACATGTTTCAAAGGCACAGACCACCATAGTCCACATACATTCTAGGCCGTGGCTTCTCATGCCATTCCCAGGAGTACAAAAATGAACTCGCCGGTGATTTTCAGTTTGCTACACGTCTTTTTTGTGTGTGACTAAATCTAGACAATTAGACTATAAAACAGCACAGCAGAGAGAAGTATTCATAAATGTTAGTGTTTTACAAAACCCATATCCACATTTTTACTCACTACAACTTTGCTGAAATGTCTAGTAAGCCTTGTTTCCATTTTCTCTCTTTCTAGAGGTATATAGAACTGTCCTTGAAGAGCTGTTAGTGGCACGTCAGACACAGAAGGATCATAAAAAGGAAAGTGTGGTCCCACTCTCTTCATAGGTAGGTACTAGGCTATTGGCCCTAGGGCCTGTATAAGCCTAGCCAAAAAGGTACCCTGGCTTTCGCCACCCAAGAAAATTATTTTCCTGTGCCCCTGTTGAGCAGAGCCACAGAAGTGATCCCTGGGGGGAATCTCTTACCAGAGATCCTGCAGGTAAGAGTACTGTTAATGGGATCCCATCTTGACTCTTAGTGACTGGCCTGTCTGTTCATATAACCTGCTCCTGGGCATTTTCAGTACTTGATAAGATAAACCACATTCCCAGAAGTGTGTATAAAAACACATTACATCTATGTTTTGTAAAGAAGTAATGCTAGTATAGCTACAAATCATCTAACATAATTTATAATTACAGATGAGACTGGTACTTTACAAGCATGTTGACAAAAAAACAGGCACAGGTATCCACATACAAACAGTAATCATAACAGCAGTACACAAAAAAATATACAATTTATAGTCAAGTAATAGGAGGTCACCACATCTGACAAGACAAGGAAAGCTTTCCTGCTCAGAATCACTATAAAATATACAATTTATAGTCAAGTAATAGGATGTCACCACATCTGACAAGACAAGGAAAGCTTTCCTGCTCAGAATCACTCTGCTAGAGAGTTTGACAGAGCTGGGCAGTGCAGCTACCAAGAGAAAAACTGCTCCAGCAGAAGAAGTAAACCACCAGGGACAGTTATATTAATAGTAATGTGTTATTCTGAGCATAAAAATGTCTAAAAAGAGCTGGGGCAGTACAGCTACCAAGAGAAAACCTGCTCCAGCAGAAGAAGTAAACCACCAGGGACAGTTACATTAATAGTAACATGTTATTCTGAGCATACAAATGTCTAAAAAGAGCTGGGGCAGTACAGCTACCAAGAGAAAACCTGCTCCAGCAGAAGAAGTAAACTACCAAGGACAGTTACATTAATAGTAACGTGTTATTCTGAGCATAAAAATGTCTAAAAAGAGCTGGGGCAGTACAGCTACCAAGAGAAAACCTGCTCCAGCAGAAGAAGTAAACCACCAGGGACAGTTACATTAATATTAACGTGTTATTCTGAGCATAAAAATGTCTAAAAAGAGCTGGGGCAGTACAGCTACCAAGAGAAAAACTGCTCCAGCAGAAGAAGTAAACCACCAGGGACAGTTACATTAATAGTAACGTGTTATTTTGAGCATAAAAATGTCTAAAAAGAGCTGGGGCAGTACAGCTACCAAGAGAAAACCTGCTCCAGCAGAAGAAGTAAACCACCAGAGACAGTTACATTAATAGTAACGTGTTATTCTGAGCATAAAAATGTCTAAAATCATAAGGCACCTCCAGCCAATATTCACTGAGGATGACCATCTGAAACCCATTTCAAGAACTCTTGCTACTATCTTAACAATACTTAACCAACAGAAAGTTATCAGAAGAATTAAGTAGAGACACACTCCAGAATGCCTCATAACCATAAATGCATCCAAGAAACCAAACAAGAGATTATTGGTACCTTTCCTAATTTTACTACTTTATAAACAGACCAAAATGGTGTAAAAAGTTCACAGAACCTTCTAGATGTACATAGTGACCATGATCAATATATTACACTAAGTACAAGAAGAGTGAAAGTAAATGCAAAGGACTTAAAGTTAAGTTCATTACCTTACACCAAATATCTGAAAACCCAGAGTTAACATCACCTATGCTTAAAAAAAAGTGTAGGATACTTCTAAAATAGGGAAATCAATTTGCATGAGAATGAGATAAACATAGCTAGTAGATAATCTCAGAAATTGTGGACTGAAATGAAAGAAAGATTTAACAGAAATCAGGACCTACAATACCCAAGCTTTCAACATTAGTTAACATACTCTCTCAGACTATGAAACCAGAAATATTTTGAAAGCCTACTTTATAGTGCATGATGCAACAATGGTCTACAAAAATTTAAATCAAAATACAATGCACATATATCTAATGAAAATCTGTCTCAACTCCCCTAACATACCTTCTACTTTGCCATGTATAGCCATTTGGGATATAGAACACATAGTGCATTTTACTGTTTTACTGATTATTCATACCAAGTTGCTGTTTATTGTGCATTCTCAATTTGCTAGATGTGACTTACTTAGGCTGGACTACTTTTTTATAAGCATAAGTAAATACTGATCATATCACCTATGTACTTGATTAATAGTTGTTGCAGCTATACAGGCTCTATGCAATTATTTTTTATTTCATGTTAAATTAAATTCATACAGATTATTGTTATAAGCATTTCCTGACGTGCAGTAGGTCTAAATGGTCCCTACCATTGCTTTCTCAGTCTAGACTTAGTATACTTAAGTGGACCTCTTATCTATATAATAAACCTCTGCCTGAATTTTCATATCATTACAAATAAATGTAAAGAAGCAGCACAACTTCCAAAAAGCATGTCTTTATCTCCTGTAATGACTACAGCTTTACTGTTCTCCACTGAGTACATGAACATGCCTTCATTGCATTTTAATTTACATTCTCCATTGAGTCCTTGTACATGCCCTCATTGTATTTTGATTTACATTTTTAGACCACCTAAAATTATCTATATCAATATCTTCGCTATCTCTGTAACTATGGTTTGGTAAATGCTTGTGACGGAGTTTAGTACGAGCACAATACGGTGGTCAGTGACTAGCCATGTATTTTAAAACTCCAAACAAGGTCAGCTTACAAGGTCATATTGATTGACTTAACAAGAAAAAAAACAGGTATGTCAAACTGCCAGCACTTTTTTTTTCATAACTGCATAATAAATATGTATTACAAAGCAAAATTAATAAAAGCATGCTCTTGACTTGTCAGACTAACAAACGGAATACCTAGAGGCATTGTACATGTACAGCATCGTTCTTTTTATTCTTTAACAACTTCTGTTACAATCTTCCGGTATCAAAACAACTTTATTTCCTGAAGGTATCATAAATTTTAAACGCTTACTCACATAAAACAGAATCCAGCAAGAACTTCCAAAAGATTATTTACACATCTAGTAGAACTGCTGTCTTAATGACCGTATCATCAACTGAAAAAGAAAAGAAAAGAAAAAAAGAAAGAAAATATTTTTCAAGGCCTATCAGAAAATAAGGTTAAACAATCCCTGTCCCAAAAAAACAATGATTATTACAATGCATTTTTTCTCAGCATAAGTAGACAATAAACCTATCTAGCTTGCTCTTTTAAGTGCCTTAACATCCTACCTCCCCTCCATTCCTACTTTAACCATGCCCTTGATCCACTTATCCCATACCTTCTTCAATTCCTGTGTTTATTCCTTTTCTGGCATCTCTTCTGGTAATCCATATTAAGGGTCTACAACCATCTCTGTAAAAAAGTACTTTCAGACATACGAAGAGTAGTCAGTTCCTGCAATCTGCTGCCTGTGCCTGCCCCTCACCTTCCCCAAACAGAATGACCACTTTACATCTCCCTGACATGGATCATGTCCCTATTGTCTTTTCTTGTCTCAGATGAGAACAACTCTACTTCCTCCAGCCTCAATCATATTCCTTCCCACTCATTTAATGGATTTTTCTGATAGCTTTTCCCAGACGTCCTTGCAGCAGTCTGATGTGCTTTTCCTCATATATTTGAAGTAGTCAGTGGCTTATCTAAGTTCCTGTACAGTGGAACCATTTTCTCTTTGCTTCCAGAATCTATCCTACTGAGGTTACTTCCCAGCATTCTGTTTGCTGCTGTTGTCGTCTCACTCTGCTCCAAGTGGTCCGTTCTAGGTGAGATCAATACCCCCAGATCTTTTTTCCCTGCCCCGTTATCATCAGTTCCACTTCTCCCAAACAAAACTTCACATTAGCTGTGTTTTAACATTAATATAGACCTTTGCACTGAACCCCAACTTCCATCTTTCTGCCTACATGTTCAGCCCTCCAAATCTATCATTAGACTCTTCCCTGAGTCTGTTCTGTGTTCTCTTGGGAATGTCTGAGATAAACATATCGAAGTGTATTTGGACCAGGACAGACACCTATGACATTCCTCTTGTCACTCTCATAATTCCTGTTGTCGGCCCTCTCACTAAATCTCTGTCTATCCTATAATTCAGCAATGCAGCTATCCAGTTCCTCATTCTTGATTCTAGCACCCTCTTCCCCCCAGTTTACCTATTAGCCTTCTGTGAAGGACTGAGTCAAAGGTCTTGCTGAATTCCTGGTACTCCCTTGTCATGTTCACCTGTAACTCTGCCATATAGCTAGATCACATTTGACTGAGAGTTTCTTCTGTGAACCCATGATAGTTGCTATCCTAGAAATTACTGTCCTCAAGAAATTCTAATGACTTTTTTTAAAGTATTTTCTCCATGACTTTCTCTGCCACTTTTATTAACCTAACAGGTCTGCAGTTCCCTGTACTCCTCCCTTTCACAAGGATGTCACGCTTGTTGTATTTCTGTCCTGTGGCACTTTTGCACTAACTAGTGATCTGATGAAGACGTGCATGAGAGCTTCTGCCAGAACACTGACCAGATTTCTAAGCCCTTCAGCTATGTCCTTGAATGAGTAACAAAGTACAAATATTATTGAATTTAGCTAGACCCTACTCTCTCTCTCTTTTTTATATTTTTTTTCAGCTCACACAGATCCAATAATAGAAAAAATTTAGTTCAAAAACTGAAACTTTAGTACCAACAAACAAGAAGCCTATCTTGTGAAGAACATCAGTGCACGACAATAATGTTACTTTAGAACACACTGTCTACTGCCTTCCATTATGTAACCTAGATCTGTTTTCCAATACAAAATAAATTCAAATAATTGTGAACCATGTCTGCCCCAATATAAATCTCACCACCAAGGAAGTACCACACTGTTGCTCAGCTTCAGTTGTTAACTGCCTCTGTCCTGATGTTAGAGCCATCCATCTGCTTTGCAATCAAACATACATGCTGCCTTTTACATGGCCACTGCCCTGTCTTACACAAAACATTTTCAATCTCAGTTTCAGTATCTTTTCCAGCCTGACTCAGACTATGTTAGTCCTAATAAGAACAAGAACTGACTTCTGTAGAGCGCAATGAGCTTTTTAAATACATAGCAATTAAAACATGAGGCTTTTTCCCAAACTGAGAATAACTCCTAATTATTCCAATTCAGTAAAGCACTCCAACTATCGCTGCAGTGGTGCAGCCGTTAGCATTGTCACCTCACAGCAAGATGTTCTTCAGTTAGATTCTCGGCTGGATTGCTTTCTGTGCGGAGTCTGCATGTCCTCCCTGCGGTTAACTGAACTTTAAAGATATGCAGATAGGTGCATGAGTGTGTGTGTGTGTGTGTGTGTGTGTGTGTGTGTGTGTGTGTGTGTGTGTGTGTGTGTGTGTGTGCGTGTGTGTGTGTGTGTATGCCTTCTGTGAAGGTTGGGCACCAGGCTGGCAATTCGACACCGTAAAAAATCCACTGCCAATCAATTATGACCGGTGATCCGCTGTGGCGACCCCTAACTGGGAAAAGCCGAAAGGCTTTTAGTAAAGCACTCCAAAAATGGCTTTAGTAAAAAGTACAGTAAAGATCCAAACTTATCATGCATATACATGGGCACGCACATAGACGTGCGTGCACACACACACACACACACACACACACACACACACACACACACACACACACACACACACACTCTCTTAACCAATGAACAGCCCTAACACTAACCAAAAGTAAACTTATAACATGGAAACCAATTTAACAAGTTCCACTAAACAAAGTATAACTTTATTTATTTAATTATTTGTTGCTTTTGTTGATCAGGGTAGTCTGACTGAGCAGCAGTAACCCTTTTTCAGTAGAGGACTTTAGTGTATTGTAACCCCAAATATATTTATTTACCTAACATCTAATTCTTAACAATGACAACCACTTTCTAGGAGTATAATGAATTGGCAGACTTTAAAGATTCCCTGCAGACTACTCTGTCAGAGATACTATGTAAGGAAATTGGTATAAGTAAAGAAATTAATTTTTGAGCTATGATACAGAATCAGAATTGCTTAAACATAGTAAGGCCTTGCTGAGTTTCTTTCTTTTGGCTGCCAAAACAAGCAATGACTAGAAAATGGAAATGAAAGACTAAACCAACTGTACTAGAAGTAGTGACCATAGTAACAGAGATAAAACAACTGGAAATGGGATCTTTAGAAAAGGGTAGGAACACATTGCACAGAAAAAAATAGGAATGTGTGGGAACAATACATGCAGAGAAGGAACAAGGTTTAAAAGAATGCAGGATTTGAATGACCTATGTTATGTTTGACTGACAATGACTGGATAGATTATAAGTGATATATAATGTTTGCAACTAAAATTATGCCAATATGGACTGTTCTCATTTATATAAATGTATGATCGCCTAGGTCGTACATGATAATTTAATAAAGATATTTCTTGTTTAAGAAACACGTTCAGTTTATAAATCACAAACCACATTCATTTTACAGATCTGTGTGAACCAAGTACTATAAAAGATTAATGTAAAGAACATGTAATCATTCATAAGTTTTATTGCAGATATACACAATTATTTTAATCACATGTTTACAATTATTGTAACCAACTACACACACACACACACACACACACACACACACACACACACACACACACACACACACACACACACACACAAACATATACATATATATGTGGGTCTATGTTGTTTAATCAAATTTACACTTACCCAAATCTTTAATTGCTGAGATGACTTCATCGAATGCTGTAATCATCGAAGCTACGAGTCACCGGACATTTTTAATTGGGAATCAAACTACTTGGTCACCAGAGCAAAATAAAAAAATGGACAAAAACTAAGCCCACCCAAGTCGGGGGCAACTAAATATACCAACTCCGAGATTGCAGTACACTGGGGAAAGGGGCAAAGTTCACCGGTGGCCGAGTGGTTCGTTTCCCAGTGATTCGTAGCTTCGATATTTACAACCTTCAATGAAGTCATCTCAGCGATTAAAGATTCGAGTAAGTGTAAATTCAATTAAACAAGGTAGACTCATATACTGTATATATATATATATATATATATATATATATATATATGTGTGTGTGTGTGTGTGTGTGTGTGTGTGTGTGTGTGTGTGTGTGTGTGTGTGTGTGTGTGTGTGTGTGTGTGTGTGTGTGTGTGTGTGTGTGTGTGTGTGTGTGTGTATGTGCATTAGTATATGGTTTACCTTCAAGTGCTCAAACTGTCAAAAATTTGAGGTCCTGAAATACCATCTAAATAGTTTGCAAATTCATTTTTTCAACATTGCCAGTATTTGGATATGTCAGATCACACTATAGCAAGGACCAGAAATTTACCATTTCCTCAATGTAGTGTGTTTTCAGAATTGGTATATATAAGGAGATTGAGGGATATAGTCCCCAATGTGAAGGGTTCATGAGGGCTTGCCCCTGCAAGAAAAAAAATTATTTTTGATTTAATTTTTTTTTAATGTTTGTGATTTGAACTGTTTTATTCAATGTCAAAACATAACTCATTCTTCCATTGGCTGGGTGTGAAAAGCTGGAATATATTTTAGTTACTCATATGAGCTCTACATTAATAGCATTCAGCTGTTCTTGCTATACTCAGAGTTTCACAAATGTGCTGCTGCCTTTTCTAAGTTTTCTTTGACATCATTTTTTTCTCTATAGACAAACCTAGGATTTTAACTAGCTGCTTTCAAAACATCAGAAGCTGTTGACAATATATATTCTAGTTGTCCATTATTGTTTAATATATACTTGCTATTGATGAAATACATTAAGGGAAAAGTGGTTCAGGTTTAGCAAATTAAGCTGCAGTCAGAACAATCACAACTCCATCATAGAAATAAGGCTTGACTGACATTTTTTTTTGCACATTCATCTTCAAAAATGATACAAACAATCTTCATATCTAGAGTCAACAAATCATTGTTTCACTTAACTGAGTTCTGTCTCACATTTCCTGTCATTATATAATAAATGTGATGTAATGACTGGGACCTTGCAACAGATTCCGCATGATATGCATGTTGACTTTGTCTATAGAAATATGAACTGGTCTGTACTTTTTCCCTATTTGCATGAGAGTCCAACTTATTATTTACATTATTTATATGTCTCCGTGTCCAAGAATATAATTTGCTATAAAACAAATTCACATGTTAAACTCAAACACCCAGTATTTACAGATCATACCATGCAATTAATAAAGTGGCATCCGATGTCCATGTGGAGCAAAATGCCATCAATAAAGCAGAACAGAATAATATCTTTCCCCAAAGCATTTTACTTCTGGCTAAAAATCTTTGTTCCTCCAGTGATGTTATATATATGCTGACATAGCTGGGAGTCACAGTGGTTCCAAAAGCTGAATTAGTTGTTTCTTTATACCGAGCCATTCACAGCAGTAAAATGCATTTCTTAACAAGAATAATAACAAATAACCAGTACTAACCTATAAATTGTGGAAGTACTATGTTTGCCTAACCAGTCCCTAATATGTACCTTTCATAGCACTTACTAGGGCATTTTCTACATCTAAATCTATGATTTATAAAATGCATTTCAGTCTTTCCAAGAAGTGTCTGGATTTTAATAAATGTCTTGCTATCATGTATAGGGTATGTAGAAACATCAATGTACAAAAGTAGCCATAATTTTACTGAATAAGCCACTACCCATTACTAGTGGCCAGAAAATGGCTGGGGAGAAATTTATCCTTATGGATCTTCAGTAGTCCATATAGCAATAGCATCCTTGAATGGTCAGTATAAAAGTACCCAGCTAGCTCATTTGTAATGTCCACACTAGTGTTTAAACCTATGATATCATTAATATCCTTCTGGAGACTTCACAGTGGTTTTCTGATATACAATTCCAATGGGTAAAAAAACACTTTCTTATTGTAAAATTTACAATTGTCATGTCCCCATCCCTCTATCTGCCTTTTCCATCGCAACTCAGTATTTACAATTAGCATCCTTAGCTTCTATAAGGTTTCAAGTTCAGTTTTGCTACAAACATAATGAAGTATGTTATAACACTCTTCAAGAAACTGCCACATTTCCTTTTCACAAGTAGACTCTGGAGTGGAAACAGCAGCTGGTTTTATAGAATTAATTTGTTTGGCTTTTTGATCTTATCGGTTACATGCTATGAGCTAAAATAGTTACTATAAAACATAAGTTTCAGTAAACATTTTAGATTCAGTCAAGGCCTGAACAAAGTTTGCCCTTTGCAATAGCACAAAGGTTTAAACATTTTGAAAGTATTTGGAGCTCAGCTTGTGACAAAATATAATCTGATATGATTAAACATGAAAGCCATGGATTAAGCATAACCAGTGGTCCAAGACCAGTCTCTGTGTAATTCAAATGTCCATCCTTTGCAGACATGTGGTCACTATTTCTTGAAATGCTAAATAACACAGGGCAGCCCTTCCTTGTGTTTATGTCTAATCCAGTGTATTGGTATTGTCTGCCTAACTTCTGGGAGTTTGTCAGATGTTACTGTGGATTCAAGTATAGAAGTATACAAGTACAGTGTCTTTAGTATTCATCTGCTATTTAGCAATGTCTTCAGCAAGAGTATTAAAGACTTTTCATCATAACTTAAATGTATATTTTAAAAACCACTTAATAACTGAAATTTCGGTTTCTCAACATTTAGGTAATCAAATGCTTGATAACATATCTAATTATTGCTGTCCCTTAAATATTCTACTTTTCTTTCCAATTAATGTATTTTAAAAGCCAAATTTTAAATCCAGAATCTAATTTAACCCTATACTACAACAAGATCATTAAGATTTAGTAACCAAAACCTCCTAAATGGCATTAAATACAATAACAATGCTGGGAAATCTCTTTGGTTACTCCATTTCTAAAGCTTGGAATACTCTACCTAGCCACCTAACATCTAATAGCTCTGCCACACAATTTAAAACAACTCTTAAAAACAGACTATATGAACAACTGGTTATGCTCTTGTGACTCCCCAGGGTAAACATCCACTTAATAATGCATTTTCCATCATACAACCGATAGTCCTCATAACAAATCCTGCTTTATCTACAGAGCTAACCATCCTGTATCTTGTATTAATCCAATAATCACGACTTTAATTTGCCCCCCCCCCCCAGTCATTATGCTCACAACCAACTTATTTTTCTGTCTTCCTACTCAAACTGTCAGGACTCTGTTATGCTGCCTCACATTTTACTTAGGAAGTTAGTAAGTATTTAAGTTCCTTCATCATCTGACACAGTACTATGTGTGAATTCTATATCAATCCCATTTAAACTAGTGTTGTGGGTGTCTCATTTACAATGTGTGATTTATATATTAATCCCACTGATAGTATTCTTAGCAATATTTATTATTTTACTATGTTTTATATGTTATCATGAGGTGTGTGTCTCTTCTTGATTGATATATGTTATCTAGAGCTGTTTACTATGTACCGCCTCCTATTCTTGGATTGTGTTTTTCTACTGACTCCTAGTCTTGGTTTGTATTTTTTTTTTTGGTTTGTTTTCATCTAGATTTATGTATGGAATATGGTGATTTTCTCCTCAGGCCTTCAGTTGGACTATCCTGGTAACCAAATGTAAAATTAAATAAATACATAAAAATGCAGTTTTATGAGTTATAAAATGTGATGTGAGCACTAGGATATGCCAATGTTAATATTTCACCTGTGATCTTGACCTCATTAGAGTGACAATGCCATAGAATCACACACGTATTTTAATACATAGTTTTAGTTAAATGGCGCAGTGGTGCAGCACTAGTGTTGTTACATCACAACAAGAGGTCCTCTGGTTTGATTCTCAGCTAGAGTGCCTTTTGTGTGGAGTCTGCATGTCCCCCCTGCATTCATGTGGGTTTTCTCTGGGTACTCCGGTTTCCTCCCATGTTAGAAAGACATGCATCTGGAGCGTTCCTCGCTGGGCCTCCACTGAAAATTGGCTTCATTCCATGTCGGACTTTCCCAGTAAACAAATGTTAAAATAAATAAATAAAATAAACAACAAGCATCCTCTTAAAAATTTTAGTTTTTAGTCATTGTAACTTAGTCATTTCAAAATCATTAGGCCAACTGACAGTCTTTCTCCTTTAATGTTGTAAAATGCAGTCAGTGCTGCTTTTAAAAGCTTTCAGTTTATATTCAAACTGGTTACCCATTCTTGAGCTTCGTCTAATGCAGACAGGTTAAGAAAGATCCTCTCTTAAGTTCAGCTTTATTTATACTAAAAAGTGCATATTTACTGACAAAATACTCTTGGCATTCAAGTGAGATGAATTCCCTGACTAAACTAAAAAAAAAAAAAAAAACAAGAAAAATCTCTTTGAATGTTTTATGCTCATTTGGTTGCATAAAAAATTCAACGACAACTATAGGCTGCATTTTATGACACATTTACCACCTTCTCATTTTGATGACCTATAATAAAATGTGTTTATTAGTTATTGGTATTACCAATATAGTATTTCCATTCTGCTGTACTGAAATGTAACGTATATTTACTGCTTTGTTCAGTGTTTATCCCCAGTAGTACAAAAAAACAAAGCCTTCATTAGACACTATGTGATCTTTGCATTGTATGGCTGGCTCTTGGGTGCATCCAGATAAGGCCCTGACTGTGCATGCCCCAGCTGACCTGGATTTAAGCAGCATACCCTGCTTTGAGAGTACATTTTGGGAGGGATTCTGGCTTACCTATGCAAGGAGCAGTGACTTGGGTGTGTCACATCACAGGAGCACCATATGGAGAATGGCATGGAAGAGCATTATGTATGTACAATAACTAAGAATTGCATGTTCTCTAAAAGAACGATTGGATTAGCCACACATCATGTTTGTATACAAACATGCAATGTCCTACTGGAAGTTCCAGACCTGATATTGTAAGCCCCACTAAATCAAAAATTAAACTCTGATTCATGTTTTTGATAGTAACTCCCAAGCACAATATCTCTTACCACAACAACTTAGGCAACAGAAAGTAGAAAAGGTTGTTGCCAAACATAGGGAGCCTACAACAAGAAAAATAACCAGACATTCTACAGATGTATTAGAAATATTTTGGGAATTTTCTGAAAATGAATATCAAGCAGAGGAATGTGGAAATCAAGAAAAAGCAGAAATGGAAATATTTATGGAAGATTTAATGATGCCAGGTTAGAGATAGCTGAGGCGGAACATTTAACAGTTAAGATAGGAGATAAAATAAAAACATTGACATATAATCAATCTGTAGGACACTCTTCTGGAATAAATGGTATTTCTTTGGAGGCTTGGAAGCTAGGAGGGAAGAAAGTGATAAAGATCTGGAAGGTTTTGTTTAATGGTACTTAAAAGGAGGCAAAGCAGCAACAGCTTGGAAGAAAGCTATGGCTGCTGTAATACCTGAAGGTGGTAAAGACCTAACAGACCCAGCTTCATATAGGCCCACATCAATTTAAATCCATAATTACAGCATGTTTATGTCTGTACTAGCTAAAAGAATGTCAAAGGTGTTGCCAAATTGATATATATGGATCAATGTGGTTTGTGGAGGGGAGGCAAACATTTGACATTAATAGAACAATGATGATTCAGAGGAAAGCAGAATATATGAAACTACTGCCATTGTTGGTTGGTCTTGATACACAGGAAACATTCAACAGAGTAATCTAGGATCGTATGAATAGGGCGATGGAAGCATATGTATTCCCTGATACAATAATAAGGTTAATTAGGAGGACGTATGAGGGATAGGCAACAACTATTAAATTGGGAGGGTTCCTCTCTGATAAGTTGTGACTGAATAGTGGAGCAAGGCAGGAGTGCCCTCTTCCCCCTTTGTTATTTGTGTCATATTTAGAGCCTATGGCAAAGAATATAAGGGAATCAGAAATTCAAGGATATAATTGGCATGGTAATCAAGAAAAGTTGGCTTTATTTGTAGATGATATATTTTGCACCTGATGAAACAAAAAAAGAACATATCATTGTTATGGAACATTCTGAAAGAGCTTCATGTTTTTTGAGATATAAAATTATTGAAGACAAAACAGAGGCTATAGCTATAAATGATGCATCTACATATGAAATGGTTCAGCAATAGCCATATTTATGAGAACACGATAAGATGAAGTATTTAGGAGTAGAGGTTAAAAGGATTATGTTATGTCAGCTAAAGATATAAGGGAAGAGATTAAACAAAATATAATGCAAACATTTAAAAATGTAAGCTCTTCTTTATGTATATGTATAGCTAAAATACAAACAGTAAAAATGTTTTTAGGTTATTTAGTTTTATATGCAGACCAGGCATATTTTTTTCAAACAGAGGATAAGTTGTGGACAGTAATTAATAAAGAGTTGAGGGATTTTATCTGTGAGGGGAAGAGGGAAAAGGTCAAATGGGATAATCTGATCCTTCCATTAGAACAAGGTGGTTTAGGATTAACTGATTTGAAGAGCTTTTTTAGAGTTACACAGTTAAGGCTCATATACATAACACAAGCAGAACACTATAATTCAAAGTGGAAATACGTGATGATGTATCAGTGGGAAATCCAGAAAATAAGAAGAGGGTGAGATTTTAGATGCAAATCCTTAAGAAGAATAACAAAAGCCATATGGAATATTATATTCATAAAGTAGCAGAAAATATTCTAAGAACTAAGCCAAACCAAGAATGAAGAAAGGATATTCTGCTGACAGGGATTATTGCAGTTTACTGGAGAAAACTGGCAAAGAAACTAAGGTACTGGGAGCAAATAACTAGAAAGGGAAAGGTAACAGAATAGGAAAAAGCCAAAAAGACATTTGGACCACAATGTCTTCCTTATCAGCGATTGATATCATAATATAGGCAAAGAGAAAGGGATAGGGGAATCCTAAGTGAAAGGCCTGCTCTGTTAGAGTTTTCAGTTGACTCTAGAACAGAAGCTTCTGTTAAAAAAAGGATAATTGGTAGGGAATAGAACATTTCATGATAACTATATAAATCAGAGGAGGATAGAAAAGATTGGGAAGAGAGGCTGGATAAGCAACTCACAAGGAAACAATGGGAAGACACGTTTATGGAGCCCAAACGTCCAACAAAGTCTAGAACAGTTAGGATATTTGCTTGGAATTGTTTTTGTAGGTATATTTATACCCTAAACAGACTCCAAAGATTTTTTCCTCATGTAGATGGTAAATGTTGGAGGTGTGATGGGAAAGAAAGAGGTAACTGGAAACATATGTTTTGGGCATGAAATGAGTTGGCAGACTTTAAAAACTCCTTTCAAAGTACCCTGTCAGAAATATTGGATGAGCAAAAGGATGTAATTAAGGAAATTATTTTTTGAGCTGGGATGCAGAATCTGAATTGCCTAGACATAGTAAGGCCTTGTTAAGTTTAATTCTGGTGGCTGTCAATAAAGCAATTACTAGAAAATGGAAATCAATGTCTAGACCAACTGTATTTGAATTAGTGAATATTGTAACAGAGCCAAAAGAACTAGAAATGGGAACATTAGAAAAATGTGGGAGCAAATTACATACAAAAAATGGAAATTGTGGGAACAATACATGCAGAATAATATTTTGAAGAAAGAGTGAGGTTTAAGGGAAAGCAGGAATTGAGCAATTTATGTAATACAGGTTTGAAAAATTGTATAAAAATGTATGTGATGTGCAATGTTTATAACTGTCAACATGTTAACGTGGTTTGTTTTCTTTTATATAAATGTATGTTTGCCTATGTCTTAAGTGATAATTTAATAAAGGTGTTAAAAATGAACTGTGATTCTGACCTAAAACCTCAAAAACTCATTGTTATACCTATAATGAATTTTTGCAAGAGTGCTTCACCCTTCATACTGCTGCTGTGGGAGTTTGTGCCCCCCACAGCACCTTTACTTATATATACTAACTCAGAGATTGTTGTACCTCAGAGTAGAGGCATGCTCAAGATACCACAGTCTTGGACTGAGGACATATTCCCTGCATTCACACTTAAGTTTTCACTGTTCAGAGAATCTCATTTACTATCCTTGGACTTTCTGTAGGCACCTGAAGTATGTATCACATTGGGCTTGACACTGTAGTACACCTGCTGGCCAAAAATGAGAAAGCAGTAAAAGTAATGAAAATGTTCAAAACAGCCAAAAATGATGGCCTTCTGGTGGTTGCCTTTTGCCCCCAATGCTGGTCTTCAAAAGAAGAGGGCTCAGAGAATAATAATCCTCACTGAAGATGGAGAACCTCCGCAGAGTAATATGGAGGTTTTGCCATTGTCATCTGATAGGATGGGAGAGAATGGCCAGTGGGCTAGTGGGGCAACACAGAGACCAAATGATCAGAAAGTTAAGGGGTCAGAAAAGTCCCTTCAGTTGTCTGTTTTAATTCGGGTAAACATGTATATATAATAGTCAACTGTCATGAAGACACACATTTACATTCCTTGTTTACAGATATTTATCACTGATATAACATCCCACATAGTGTCCTTGTTGTGTTTCTCAATCATTCTTTGTTTACAGATATTTATCACTGACATAAAGTGCCACATAGTGTCCTTATTGTGTTTCTCAATTTGTTTTTTATTGCATATCTTACATTGAGAGAAATATAAGCATGCCTGCAAATAAGAAATTATACAAACACCCTGACTTCAAGTAAACCCACTATGCATCTTTTCAAGGGTGATCCTGTCTAGTTAACTGACTTACTGAGATACACAAAGAATGCAAATGGCAGAATCAAAATAAAGGCTACAGGATAAATCTCATTAGCATTTCATAGCTCATATCTTCTGTGCTAAAATCATAGACTATCAGTGTTAATAATTCCCACTATAACAAGTCTTATTTGTAACTGTGCAATCCCTTTGATAAAAGAGTCAGCTTTTGTTTTAGATCATGCGTTTTAGTCCCTGGTAAACAAAGCGTTACTTTAGTTAAGGGGTTATCCCTACCTTGTTATGAATCTAATTCTCTGATATGTGTATATCCTACTTATTAATATTTTACTACTTCCATCCACTTTACTATCCTTAGATTCTTCACTTAATACATAACACAGGTGATCACTCATTCTCCCTTTTAGTGTTACTTTCACATGCAATAGCAATGTTATTGCTGACTAATTTATTTACTTACTTGTTCCATGTATATTACTGCATTCTCCAGCTTGCTTTAAACATGTATTAGCTTGTTGTTATTTTTGCTGGTTCCTGAGATTCCTGATGATGACTCAATGCTTATTCTCCATGTTCTTACCTAGAATTACTGTCCCAAGCTTCTGCTTTCCTATTTGCTGCTAAATTTTAGACAGAATTACTATACAAAATCTTTACTTTATTCCTCTTCCTTCCTTTTCTAAAATATTTGTCAGTACGTAGGAGGCCGTTACCTGCCTCACTCTTT
Organism: Protopterus annectens; assembly: GCF_019279795.1. Taxonomy (NCBI): domain Eukaryota; kingdom Metazoa; phylum Chordata; order Ceratodontiformes; family Protopteridae; genus Protopterus; species Protopterus annectens. The sequence goes on along the minus strand of NC_056748.1, from coordinate 815,779,265 downwards.
TACTCGTATTTATCCTAACCAAATTAACTTAATTTTATTATTTTTTAATGTAATGTATACACTTGTTAACCAGCTAAGTGATCTGGTCTATATCAGACTCTTTTAGAGTCATGACTCAGGCTACAAGAAAAGAGTAAATACTACAGATATGGGCAGGTAAGAGTAGCCAATCAAGCAACATGTTTTGGGGAGGTGGAAGGGAAGCAGGGCACCTGACAAAACACACATTTGTCCTTCATCTGCACCTCATTCGCTATCATTATTTTCCTGTACTAGATACTGTTTATCAGAAACATTTGCATCAATATCTGCTAATGTTTACCAAGTCAATGTGCTTTGAGATTCCTTGTCTTCTTTGCCATCATTTGTAAAATTCTTCCATTCATCATTTAAAATAAATTCTGCATTATCAAATTGTGATCTTTCATGTTCCTCTAAACTCCTACTTTTCTCACTTTTAGTCTTATATGCATGATGATTTATTGTTGGTACATTTTCTAATAATGTGTTTGCTGGACTTCCATTCCTAGAAAGTATTAGTTACGTCATCTCTGCCATCTTCATATAAATTACATTAACTATAAACAGGTCTCATTCAACTATGACCAAGCAACCCTTCTTGTTATCCACACTTGTTTATCATTTTATTTTTCCAGAATTTGAGTCACACTTCATCCCTAATTTGTTACTAACATGATCCCCTTCCCTGTCTGTAGAGTACATTAGACAATTGTTACAGTAGTTCATAGATGTAGACAGAGTCTCCATTAATTCAAAATCCCATGTGTTAACCTTTATAAAATAATAACAATAACAATATAAAGTCATATAAGATATCATAGTCCACAAACAAGAAGAGACCAGTCTGGAAAAATATGAAATACTACCCTAAATTTCTTCCTAGGTTTAAAATTTTCACCTTCCATGGTAAGATTTTGGATCCTGTTGCATATCTCTCTCTCTCTCTGTTTCTGTCTCTCAGTCTCTCTCTCTCTCTCTCTCTGACTTTCTCTTTTCTAAAATAACCTTAATCAGCCATACCTCTCAACATCTTAGAGCAAGAAATCTGGACAAAGCTGTAAATAATGAGGGCACAGAAGCCCAAAACTAGGGACAATTTTTAAATATTGCTCTTAAAAACTTAGAAAGTTGATAGAATAACAGGTTCTGCATCATCATGATTTTTTTCTGATGGGCATGAGATCTGAAACTCAAATGCCTGTCATTATTTTTTACTTCAGTACTCAATGATTTGCCAGTGATCTGTCACAAAACAATTATTTTATGAAAAACAGACCAAAAATATGAAGCAAAAATTTGGACAGTCTGTGAAAATCTGGTCATTTGAGAAGTATGTACTCAACTCACTAACAAAGTAGAAGACCAGTACATACCAACACAAGGACATAGCACTGTGCACACTGTACATCAACACAAAGAAAGTTGAAGCAAAAAAAGTAGCTTCTCCCCAACATCAGTATTGCAACCTACATAGCCAATAATTCACCTGGCTCTCACTCCTCACCACTAAGGTAACATGTCATATGTTCTTTCTTAGAAGAGGCACACTTCAGTGGATTTTCATGGAGGCTTCACCAGCAGATGGGGGCAAAACATGGGCCAAATGTATGAATGGGGAGAGTGTGAGGGGGTGGGTGTATCTGTGTGTGTGTGTGTGTGTGTGTGTGTGTGTGTGTGTGTGTGTGTGTGTGTGTGTGTGTGTGTGTGTGTGTTACGTGGACTCAAGTGGTCTGAGATCATACAGAGGAAGAACAAAAAAATTAAAGCTGTTAGACGTTGCAGCCATTTATATATTTACTACTATGGAAGAGTCAGTGGGGCTATATCTGTGAATGTGTTTACATACAGTTGTAGTTTTGGGAGGCAATTATTATATTACTTCTCCAAGACCCCACTGTGTAAATGTGTGCAAAACAAAAAAGCTTCTTATCTTCCCCTTAAGTACTCCAAAAACGTAAAAAACAGCAGCAAACAAATAAGCTGAGTCCAAACTGGCCAAGTAAAAACTTATAATTGTAAAACGTTAGCGCTTTCGGGTAAGAACCCTTCCTCAGACAACATACACATTCTCTAAAACATTTTAAATACAGTTAAAAATCAATTAAACAATTAAAAGCAGCACATCACTGCTTACATTTAACCTGCCTTCTCTTCAAGGCTGGTTTTAAAGGGACAGAGTTGTTAAGTCCTGGATAAGTATCAGCAGCTAGTTGTATAATCCATTTTAATTCTATATATTCTGTGTTGTTAACAATACCGCCCCCCCCCCCTTCTTCCCATATGAACTATATGCAGCGCCATAAACGAGAAAGTAAGATCTGGAAATTTTTTAACATGTTGGTAAAAGGCATTACGTTCATCCTTAAGTCTAATGGAAGATAGATGACTTAAAATTCTGGTTTTTAACTTGCAATTTGTTTTTCCCACATAAAAACTGGGGCATAATCTGCACTGCACCAGATATATAACATTCTCAGTATGACAATCAGCATAAAAATCAAACACATATCTCTTATTAGAGGTCGGATGTACAAAATATCTCAAACTATTCACAAAAGTGCATGCCTTGCAATATCTACAAGGGAAAGTTCCTATCCTGGAATGTTTAACTTTGGAAACTTGCTTGCTCACCATTGGGTCATGACATAACAGATCTTTAAGATTACTATTCCATTTATAAATAAACCTAGGTATGGGATCTAACTTATCCCTTAGGCATTCATCACTTCTGAGAATTTTCCAGCTCTGTTTAATTATATTACTAATATCTTGTATATTATTGCTTTAGCGCAATACTACCTTTGGCTTCATATCAGAAGAGGAACACATCCTACTTTTCTTCCTTGTTGGCAAGGATTCACCAGTAAACCAGGGTTTAGCCTTATTGCTCCTTTGCAGATATACTGCTTGCTTACCTTTATCTAATACTTCTTTACAGTATGCCTTTGTCCGATAGATGTTTAGTCAGTTTACCTTAATATGTGCGTACTGCACATGTGTGAATGCCAAAAGACCAAAACGACTCTTTAAAGATTTCGTAAAGTTGAAAAGAAATGCTTTGAATGTACAATGAGTGAATGCACTTTCGGCATTTTTGGTGCGGATTGCACTATAGTGGGGATCGGGAAATTGACCCTGTCCCCACTGTAGGGTGATCTCGGAGTTAGAATATTAAAGTAGGGGGTATGGAGGTGTTCAGCCCCCAACATGGGGGGGTGCAGGGGAGCTTTCCCCCCTACATTACATTGTGTGTTCAACATTGTAGTTCGAAACTCAGCAAATCTGCTGTTCGATTTGCTGAGTTTCGAACTTCAGTGACGTTTGACATGCAGGATTCGGCATTTCGATTCGCACAATGGGCCGATCGACAATCTGATTTTCAACTATATAAAGGTAAACCATTTAGTCAATGTATCTAACTCACTGCAAAATACATCATTATTCGTACATAGTCGAGACACTCTATAACATTTCCCTTGGACTATGTTACTAAAAGTGTGTTTAGGATGCATGCTGCGAGCATTTAAATGATTTCTCCAGCAAGCCTTTCTATATGAAGTTGTCTCTAGTCTTCCTTGCCTGTTCTTAATAACAGTTACATCTAAAAAAGCTATTTTGTCCTCACTATGATTAAGGGAAAATCTTAAAAAAATCAGTGGGACATTCCATATATTCAACAAATTGCTGTAAAGCAGACACATCCTGTGCCCATATCAAAACATTATCATCAACAAATCTAGCATAAAATGCTATATACTTATTTCAGGGATGTTCATACCCAAACAAATGTTTCTGTTCCCAGTATGCTAGTACTAAATTCGCATATGAGTTCGCACAGGGTGTGCCCATGGCAGCACTCCGTTTCTGCTTATAATAGTTACCATTACATGTAAAGACATTATTTTCCAGAACCAAATTTAATGCCTCTAGAATTTGACCTTTAGTCTTGTCATCATAGGTTTCTCTGTCATTCGTTATTTCCCCCACTGCCTTTAAGCCAAACTCATTACTGATAACTGTGAACAGATTCTTTATATCCAACGTAACTAACATGACATTAGTTAACTCTAACTCCTGACATGTCTCATACAATTTAGATAAAAAATGTCCAGAATCCTTTAAGATTCTTGGAAAATGGTGAAGCAGCAGTTTTAACTTTTCCTTCACCCACATGGAAAGATGTTCAATAACCCATCCTCTCCCTGAGACGATGGGTCTCATTGGGGTGGTAGGATGTTTTTATGTGTTTTCAGTAAGGCTTTAAAGTGGGGTACTACCAGATGCTCAATAAGAAAAAATGCAAATCGATTTTCATCTAACGCACAATTATCTTTTAAAACCTTTAGCCTATTAACTACTCCACGAATGAAGTGTTTAACCATCCAAGGCGAGACCATTAAATATGTCTCTGTGTCATTTAGTAATTCTTGCAGCGAATTAATATATGCCGCTGCATCCATAACTATGACCCCCCTTTATCCACTGATGTTATGACCAGCCTTTCATCATTAACCAGTTCTATTAAAGCTTGCCTTTCAGCATTATTTAAATTGTTAAATTGACAGTGGACATTATCAAAGTAGTGTCTAATATCTTGCTCAAAAGTTTTCAAGAAAGTCCGTACAGTGGGATTCATTGGGGGAACAAAAGTGCTAGGCTGTTTAAATCTATTCGCTGGTAAAGTCTCTGTTGCAAACATATTTTTAAGATAACATTCCTTCCAAACATATGTAAGTCAATAATAACATCATTCAGTATGGAAGCCCTGCTGGGTACAAATGAAAGACCTTTACTCAAAATATCTACTTGACTACTAGTCAGTTGCACAGTAGATATGTTAAAAACATTACTATCACACAAAAAATTACTGTCACATAAAAAGTCAGTCAGTTCATTAACTTGCATCATTTAACTTCTCTCTGGAACAAATGTCCTCTCTTGTAATCCATTTTCTTCCTGACCAGTACTGGAAATACAGGAAAAGTCAATGAACTGTTAATCGTCATGGCTAGGGAGGAAAAAACCTTTGGTCTCGCTCCCATGCTAACTATAGGTTGAATATTCAAATGGTTGATGTCATTTGCCAGAGCCTGAGATCTGGCACTATTCTGGTAATCTTCAGCAATTGATGACGTCTCTGTAGTTGTGGAGACCGATTGTGTACTAGAATGCTCAGCGACCCCCTGTGGACATGGTGCAGACACAGCATTAACAGTAGAAACAAACTGGCCATTATCTCCTATGCTTGTTTCAGCTCTAGCAGATTCATGTGGCCAAGTGAAGATGCAGCCAGACAAAAAAATCATTATAATCCCTTTGAATCTTTTTTATTTTCATCTGCTGCAATTTACTTTCAAAAAGTGCCAAATTATTTAGCATTTCTGTGATCTTTTGCAGGTGAGAATCAGATGTATAACGTGCCTGAAAATCATTCTGAATCTCTTTAGCCTCATCTCGTAGCTGTTGTTCAGTTGGTGTAAAAAATTATGTTAGCAAGTTCATGTAATTATAGCTAGCGTCAACATTTATATGTTGCCATTTGGCTAACAATTCCGGAAAACTGTGTCCTTGAGCAGGCATGCATAGCACCCGCATACCTCTGGGTACTATTTTAAAGCAGGCATGCCTCTAGATGGAATCTCTGCCATTGCAGCTTTTTTAATTTCCTTAGGGAATTATCTAGATGACTTACTAGCTCAAAAAATGTCTCAGTCAGTTGCTCACCTTTAAAATGCTCATCTGCTTGTGGTTCGGTTCTCAGTACATCCATCTTGATCAGCGGTCCAAACCAGCCTTGAAGAGAAGGCGGGTTAAATGTAAGCAGTAATTTGTTGCTTTTATTTGTTTAATTGATTTTTAACTGTATTTAAAATGTTTTAGAGACTGTGTATGTTGTCTGAGGAAGAGTTCTTACCCGAAAGCACTAACGTTTTACAATTAAAACTTTTTACTTGGCCAGTTTTGACTCAGCTTATTTGTTTGCTGCTGTTTTTTACATTTTTGTAAGAGGAGTCCTTAAGGGAAGATAAGTTTTGTTTTATGCTTTGGATATTGTTACTTCTCCTTTCCGCATGGCCGAGTTACTAACTGATGTGGTTGAGTTGGATTATCAGCCACATAAACGAATGCTGGGCACAGTTACTGAAAGACTTAATCACAATGTACTTCGCTGCAATAATCTGCTGCTCAAGATGGATGCACTGAGATCTGAACCACAAGCAGATGAGCATTTTAAATGTGAGCAGCTGACTGAGACATCTTTTGAACTAGTAAGTCATCTAGATAATTCCCTAATGAAACTAAAAAAGCTGCAATGGCAGATATTCCATCTAGAGGCAAAAGATCACAGAAATGCTAAATAATTTGGCACTTTTTGAAAGTAAATTGCAGCAGACGAAAATAAAAAAGATTCAAAGGGATTATAATGATTTTTTGTCTGGCTGCATCTTCACTTGGCCACATGAATCTGCTAGAGCTGAAACAAGCATAGGAGATCATGGCCAATTTGTTTCTACTGTTAATGTTGTGTCTGCACCATGTTCACAGGGGGTCGCTGAGCATTCTCGTATACAATCGGTCTCCACAGCAACTACAGAGATGTCATCAGTTGCTGAGGATTACCAGAATAGTGGCAGATCTCAGGCTCTGGCAAATGACGTCAACCATTTGAGTACTCAACCTATGGTTAGCATGGGAGCGAGACCAAAGGTTTTTTCCTCCCTAGCCATGACGATTAACATTCATTGACTTTTCTGGTATTTCCAGTACCAGTCAGGAAGAAAATGGATTACAAGACAGGATGTTTGGTCCAGAGAGAAATGAAATGATGCAAGTTAACGAACTGACTGACTTTTTATGTGACAGTAATTTTTTGTGTGATAGTAATGTTTTTAACATATCTACTGTGCAAATGACTACTAGTCAAGTAGATATTTTGAGTAAAGGTCTTTCATTTGTGTCCGGCAGGACGTCCACATTGAATGATGTTATTATTGACTTACATATGTTTGTAAGGAATGTTATCTTAAAAATATGTTTGCAACAGAGACTTTACCAGCGAATAGATTTAAACAGCCTAGCACTTTTGTCCCCCCCAATGAATCCCACTGTACGGACTTTCTTGAAAACTTGTGAGCAAGATATTAGACACTACTTTGATAATGCAGAGACAAGTAAACACTCACAACAAGCTCCGTGCACACACAAAATAATACCAAGTCCAATTGTTCAAGTCAAAGCTGTTGCACGGAGATGCAGAAATCTGGATACACAAAGTCCGTTAATATTCAACGTGGGTGCCTGCTAGGCACAACATCATAGGCTGTTTGAGTTCAAAAAATCAGCTACAAAAGTCACTAAATGCTATTCAGCACTGTTAGGAACTTCCAACAACACCAGTCAACTCCACCGAACAATAACTTGAGAATCACACAAAATCAATAATCCAAGCGTTCAGCGAGGTGAAGGTAAAAGAATTGGTTTATTAAAACATCCGGCAAGCACTTTCGACAAGGTCTTCTTCAAGCCGTTATACAAATTTTTTAAAAAGCATTCACAAACATTTATAAAGGATGTGACACAGACAAAATGATGTCACATCCTGTTCAAACTACAATATATTAAAGATACAAAACATTTTCTTAAAACTTTTGGGCACTACAAAAAATGAATCACCTAACATTCTTACTGGGTATGGCAAATTACAGATGCTATTTGCACATACATCAACTAGTGCAGCTCTAAAACTGTTAACATCAAAATACATTAAAATAAGTTAAAATGCAAGACATTGTCTGCACCATTTTGGCGCTGTAAAATTGAAGTACCTAATATTTTAGTTAGGTATGACAAAATGCAAACGCTATTTCTACATGCATCAACTAATACAGCTCTTTACCTATTATCAAACAAAATATACATAAGATCTACATTTGTAGTTTAAATCTTGCTCTCAGTGGCTGCATTAAAATGTCCTGGTTCACTAGTTGTCAAAAATGCAAAGCACTAAATCCAACGTTGTATACACAATTAAATACATAAAACAGATGTCCTTATTCACCTTGCAGCATCCAGAAACTATTGCAAATACATGACTGTTATAAATATGAAGGGGGGGGGGAGGTATTGCATCAACTAATAAAGCTCTTTACCTATTATCAAACAAAATATACATAAGATCTACATTTGTAGTTTAAATCTTGCTCTCAGTAGCTGCATTAAAAAGTCCTGGTTCACTAGTTGTCAAAAATGCAAAGCACTAAATCCAACGTTGTATACACAACTAAATACATAAAACAGATGTCCTTATTCACCTTACAGCATCCAGAAACTATTGCAAATACATGACTGTTATAAATATGGGGGGGGGGTAAGGGGCAGGGAGTGGGTGTGAGTGTAAATTGGGCTGGAAACATAATATAGGAGGTCAGGAGGTGGGACTAAATGAGTGAACAGATGATCATATGAAAAAGGTATAGGGTAAGTGGAAAGACAATGTAGGCAAAGCTACTAGGAATGTAATGGGTGCTGCTGGAACCATGTAGTCAAAGGGTCAGAATATAAACTGAAGATCTGGATTCAACGAATAGGTTTGCCTTTGAGTATGGGCTTGATTGATACCCTATCATTCAGGCCGGGGCTCCTATCAGCCCTCAGTCTAACAATCCATTTCACCTCTGTCTGTTCTGTTTTATTACTTACATCCCCTCTTCTATTACTAGGTCTATTCAGATCTATTACTTGAAAAACAAAACTGTGTTCATTCGAGGTGTTCGAGATATGTTTGGCCAGTGCATTGGATGAACATTGCACCTTAATTTTGTATACATGCTCCCTGATTCTCTCTTTTAGTTTTCTATCTGTCTTTCCTACGTAGAACGCAGGACAGTGTACGCATGTAGCCAAATATATAACATGTACAGAATCACATGTGGCTGGTGACGTAAATGTATATTCTTGTTTGGTACTTGGATGCGTAAAAACATTAGACTCTTTTATATATTTGCATTGATTGCATTTATGACATTTCTTAGTTATGTTGACATTGTCACTAACAGGTGCTCCTCTATCTATCCTATTTGGACCACATAACATCTTATGAAGGTTCATTTTATTTTTATATGTAAATTTGGGGGTATCACCTATCACCTTAGAAATTGCTGCATCTGTCAATAAGATATCCCAATGTTTCTTATAAATGTACTTAATACTATTTACGTCTTGGGTGAAATGTATAGGGATTCGAAAGTATTCATTACTGTTATCAGGTAAATATCCTGAACTCAATGTGTCAACGTGTTGCATAGCAAAGTACGGATGTGCTCTACCTTCCCTTAGGGTATCTATCCCAATAAAATTTTCTTCAATTTCTTCTTCTGTGTATGAGCAGTCTAAAAATTTAGTCCGTAAGTCATCTAACTCACTCAGGAATCCTGGATAATCAGAATTCAATCTAGAGGCTCTCATCACTTGGCTCCTCATAATATTATTGAATATGTGGCCTGGATGCATGCTGCTATGGTGGAGTAATGTGTTTCTGTAACATTTTTTCCTAAATACCCCTGTGTTCAGGCTACCATCAGGTAGCTTCTCTATGTACACATCTAAGTATGGTATGACTTCTCTCGATTTAGTCATAGAAAATTTTAAAAAGTCAGTTGCCATGTTCATTTCAAATTCCAAGCCACTTAGTTCCTCCTCTGTACCACCCCAAATCAAAAAGAGGTCATCAACAAATCTGGTATAGCACAGAGCATATTTCCTAAATATATCAAGCTGAAATAGGGATACATCCTCCCAATCAGCCATAATTAGGTTGGCGTAGCTATTGGCACATGAGGTGCCCATAGCTACGCCATCCTTTTGTATGTAAATTTGACCATTGAAAATGAAGATGTTATTCATTAGTACTATTTCCATTAACTTGCATATCACCACTATTCTACCTGCAGAATAAGTGCCATCCTTCATTAACCGTCTGTTCAATCTGATGAGTCCATCATGATTTGGGATCACTGAGAAGAGTGACTGGACATCAAAGGTGACTAATAATCTATCATGTATATCATGCTTATGTTGGATTTCTAACATTTTCTCATACAATTTGATTAAAAACTGTTTTGTATCCCTTAGTATGTAATCATACTTGTTAACTATAGGTCTTAGTAAAGATTCCAAGTATAAAGATATGGGCTCGGTGATCCACCCTCTGCGAGCAACGATATGTCTCATGGGTGGACATTCACCGTCTTTATGTATCTTGGGGATTCCTTGAATGGTAGGTATAGTAGGATGTTCAACTGTGAAATATTTAAACAATTCCTCATTGATTTTGCCTTCCTTCAACATAACGTCTAAACTGGTATACACATTAGATATAATCCTATCAACTATGTTAGTATTAATTTTTTAATAGAAGCTGGTATCATCTAACATTGATTTCATCCGTTGCTTATAAAATTCCATATCCATCACAACAACTGGGCCACCCTTATCAGCAGGTCTTATCATAATTGTTCTATCATTCTTTAAACTTGTAAGTGCTTTCCTTTGGTTTGGCTTTAAATTGCCTGCCCATCTCTTATTCCTATTAGCATGGTCATTTTTGTATAAGTCTTGTTCAATGAGATGAGAGTACGCTTCTATGAGGGGATGGTAACTAGGAACATAAGTACTAGGTTTTCTGAACGGGTGTTGTATATCCAAGAAGTTACAAAAATTTAATTTAATTTGTAAGTTACGAATAAATAGTTTCAAATCTATAACACTATCAGTAATGTCGCTTCTAGTAGATGGAATAAAAGTTAAACCTTTTTCTAGGACAGATTGCTCTTCTTTAGTCAATTTCCTCATAGATATATTCCATACTAGGGATTTTTGTTCCCTTGCCAGATCTTCTTTAATGTAGGTCCAGTTTGAGTTTGTTCTGCTGGCCTCTTTTTCTGTCTCCCCCTGCTTATGGACCGTCCTCTCGCCCCTCCCCCTCCTCTCCATTGACTGGCAATAGGGAAAGGGTGGGGTGGGCAGTTGTTCTTACTGGGAGTTCCATTAGTGATAGTACATGGGGTCAAGCTCTTATTTATGTTATCTCCACTTATACTGTTGTTGTCATCCTCTATATGTTCACATACATCTATCCGTCTATTTGCTTCCTCAAAAATAGAAATATCATGTACATTACTAATTGGTGATGCATTAACATCATTTCTATTATCATGGTGTATCAGGGCTGTTGTTATTATAGTTTTATTTTTCATGCGATCTAGTTCAGCCTCTTTTCTCTTTACTGTAGTACTACCACCATGTGTATCTAATGTATTCAGATCTCCATCCCTTGGTGTAACTACTAGTACATCCTTTTTATTACTGTTGGTAATAGGTGGTTTATCTTGCATATGTTCCCTAACATCCTTTGGCCTAGTGACCGAAGTCTCCACCCTAGGCCAGGTGAAGACATTACCACTTTTGAAATCGTTTGTGTCCCTCCTAATTTTATCTCTTTTTTGTTGTAATAGTTTTTTCTCAAAAATGAATATACCATCTAACATCCTATCTAGTCTAGTATCTAAAATTTGTTTTGGATACAGTGTATATAAGCTCAGTTGTTGTTCTTTAATTTTATCCCTTAGGGCATTTTCAATAGGCAAAAAGTACGTGTTTAATAGTTCCATATACTTATAGCTAGTTTCTAAGTTAATTTGTTGCCATAAATATAATAAATCTGTATATACTGTTCCAGTAGTGGGCATTTTTAAAACCCTCAATCCCCTGGGAACAATTTTACGTGCTATACAGGCTTCAAAATGTTGTCTCTGTAATTGGAGACGTTTTAACCTCATAAAATCACTTTCCATTTCTTGTAACATTGTATCAAGCCCTTGATAATCATGTAATATACCTTCATTCTCATCATTCCCAATTGGGACACTATAGTTAAGTAAAGGGTTAATCTCACCTTTAACAGCATTCTCAAACCTGCTGTGATTATCAACAGAACACATTTGGGATTTCATTATAACTTCCGGTTTGTAAGGAAGTTCTATAGAAGAACTTGCAACATTTTTATCTGCCATGCTTGTGTGAGTGATATAAAATAAATAATCACAATGCAGAGACAAGTAAACACTCACAACAAGCTCCGTGCACACACAAAATAATACCAAGTCCAATTATTCAAGTCAAAGCTGTTGCACGGAGCTGCAGAAATCTGGATACACAAAGTCCGTTAATATTCAACGTGGGTGCCTGCTAGGCACAACATCATACGCTGTTTGAGTTCAAAAAATCAGCTACAAAAGTCACTAAATGCTATTCAACACTGTTAGGAACTTCCAACAACACCAGTCAACTCCACCGAACAATAACTTGAGAATCACACAAAATCAATAATCCAAGCGTTCAGCGAGGTGAAGGTAAAAGAATTGGTTTATTAAAACATCCGGCAAGCGCTTTCGACAAGGTCTTCTTCAAGCCGTTATACAAATTTTTTAAAAAGCATTCACAAACATTTATAAAGGATGTGACATAGACAAAATGATGTCACATCCTGTTCAAACTACAATATATTAAAGATACAAAACATTTTCTTAAAACTTTTGGGCACTACAAAATGAATCACCTAACATTCTTACTGGGTATGGCAAATTACAGATGCTATTTGCACATACATCAACTAGTGCAGCTCTAAAATTGTTAGCATCAAAGTACATTAAAATAAGTTAAAATGCAAGACATTGTCTGCACCATTCCGGCGCTGTAAAATTGAAGTACCTAATATTTTAGTTAGGTATGACAAAATGCAAACGCTATTTCTACATGCATCAACTAATACAGCTCTTTACCTATTATCAAACAAAATATACATAAGATCTACATTTGTAGTTTAAATCTTGCTCTCAGTAGCTGCATTAAAAAGTCCTGGTTCATTAGTTGTCAAAAATGCAAAGCACTAAATCCAACGTTGTATACACAACTAAATACATAAAACAGATGTCCTCCTGACCTCCTATATTATGTTTCCAGCCCAATTTACGCTCACACCCACTCCCTGCCCCTTACCTCTCCTTCCCCCCCTCCCCCTCCCTTCATATTTATAACAGTCATGTATTTGCAATAGTTTCTGGATGCTGCAAGGTGAATAAGGACATCTGTTTTATGTATTTAGTTGTATATTAATGTCACATCCTTTCTAAATGTTTGTGAATGCTTTTTAAAAAATTTGTATAACGGCTTGAAGAAGACCTTGTCGAAAGTGCTTGCCGGATGTTTTAATAAACCAATTCTTTTACCTTCACCTCGCTGAACGCTTGGATTATTGATTTTGTGTGATTCTCAAGTTATTGTTCGGTGTAGTTGACTGGTGTTGTTGGAAGTTCCTAACAGTGCTGAATAGCATTTAGTGACTTTTGTAGCTGATTTTTTTAACTCAAACAGCATATGATGTTGTGCCTAGCAGGCACCCACGTTGAATATTAACGGACTTTGTGTATCCAGATTTCTGCATCTCCGTGCAACAGCTTTGACTTGAACAATCATACTACTTTGATAATGTCCACTGTCAATTTAACAATTTAAATAATGCTGAAAGGCAAGCTTTAATAGAACTGGTTAATGATGAAAGGCTGGTCATAAAACCAGTGGATAAAGGGGGGTCATAGTTATGGATGCAGCTGTGTATATTAATTCGCTGCAAGAATTAGTAAATGACACAGAGACATATTTAATGGTCTCGCCTTTGATGGTTAAACAATTCATTCATGGAGTAGTTAATTGGCTAAAGGTTTTAAAAGATAACTGCGTGTTGGATGAAAATCTATTTGCATTTTTTCTTATTGAGCATCTGGTGATACTCCTCTTTAAAGCCTTACCGAAAATACATGAAAATATCCTACCACCACCAATGAGTCCCATCGTATCAGGGAGAGGATGGGTTACTGAACATCTTTCCATGTGGGTGAAGGAAAAGTTAAAACTGCTGCTTGACCATTTTCCAAGAATCTTAAAGGATTCTGGACATTTTTTATCTAAATTGTATGAGACATGTCAGGAATTTATAGTTAACTAACATCATGTTAGTTACGCTGGATATAAAGAATCTGTTCACAGTTATCAGTAATGAGTTTGGCTTAAAGGCAGTGGGAGATATAATGAATGACAGAGAAATCTATGATGATAAGACTAAAGGCCTAATTCTGGAGGTATTAAAGTTGTTCTGGAAAATAATGTCTTTACATGTAATGGTAACTATTATAAGCAGAAACAGGGTGTTGTCATGGGCACACCCTGTGCGAACTCGTATGCGAATTTAGTACTAGTATACTGGGAACAGAAACATTTGTTTGGGTATAAACATCCCTGAAATAAGTATATAGCATTTTATGCTAGATTTGCTGATGATAATTTTTTGTTATGGGCACAGGATGTGTCTGCTTTACAGCAATTTGTTGAATATATGGAATGTCCCACTGATTTTTTAAGATTTCCCCTTAATCATAGTGAAGACAAAATAGCTTTTTTACATGTAACTATTATTAAGAGCAGGCAAAAAAAGACTAGAGACAACTTCATATAGAAAGGCTTTCTGGAGAAATCATTATTTAAATGCTCGCAGCATGCATCTTAAACACACTTTTAGTAACATAGTCCAAGGGAAATGTTATAGAGTGTCTCGACTGTACGAATAATGATGTATTTTATAGTGAGTTAGATACATTGACTAAACATCTATCAGACAAAGGCTACTTTAAACAAGTATTATATAAAGGTTAACAAGCAGTATATCTGCAAAGGAGCAATAAGGCTAAACCCTGGTTTACTGGTGAATCCTTGCCAACAAGGAAGAAAAGCCTCCGCAGAACTAACCAATTACCACCCCATAGCTATTCTCTCTCCACTCTCCAAAATACTAGAGAGATGCATGCACTCTCAGGTCTCAGACTACCTCCTTACTAACAACCTCCTTTCCAGTACTCAGCATGGTTTTCAACTAAACCATAGCACCACCACCACTGCCTTACTCTCCTTTACTAACACTATCCTTCAGCATAAAAACAATGGCTATCTCTCCTCTGCTACATGGTCCCACACAAACAACTTATCTCTGTCCTCAATAACCTATCCTTCTCACAATCAGTCACCAACTGGTTTCAGAGTTACCTGTCTGACTGCCAACAATCCGTTGTATGGCAGAATAACATATCTCCCCAACTACCTTTCTCCATAGGGGTTCCCCAAGGATCCATCCTTGGACCCCTACTCTTCTCTGTTTACACCAATAATCTAGCCTCTGCCACCAAACATGGCACACTCATACAATAATACACAGATGACTCGACCATCATCTGCTCAGCCCAGTCCCTACCAAAACTACAAAAAGTCACACAGGAAGCCTTTTCCTCTGTTGAAACATGGTTATCCGATGCCCAATTAATACTCAACCCAAACAAAACTAAACTACTCATCTTCCAACCTACCAAACATACTCAAAACAACTCTCACTTTAACATCACAGCAAAAGACAACACCATGATATACCCAACTGAACACACCAAATTGCTAGGAGTGGAAATAGACAATAAACTAAAATTTGACATTCACATATCCATGACCATAAAAAAAGTCCACAAAACACTAGGAGCGTTATACAGAAATAAGCAATTTCTCACCAAAGCAGAAAAGATTTCAATAGCAAATTCCCACCTTATCTCCACCATACTTTATGTCTCTCCAATATATACCAACCTAAGGCAATGTGATCTAAACAAGCTAGAGACCTGCTACAACAAAATTGCCAAATTCGCCACAGGGGCATCCTACCGTAGTCACCACTGTCTCTCACTTGCTGAACTGGGCTGGCTTGAACTCCCTCACCTCCTTCAGTGGTATCAACTCTCACTCACCCACAAACTAGTAAACCATCCACTAAATGTCCCATCCCTCCAAAATCTACTCCAACCCTATCGCACCACCAGATCACTAAGATCCAACAACAAAAATCACTTGCAGATCACTAAAGCCAATAACTCTGCTGGTGAAGCATTATTCTCTTGCACCATAGCCAAATTATGGAACTCACTCCCACCCACAATTACCTCCATACCATCATGCACCCACTTCAAAACTTTACTAAAAGTGCACCTAAAAACATGCTGGCTATGCCCTTGCAACTCCCACTCTAATATCATCCACCCCATCCAACCACTACCTTTCTTTCCACTCCACTAACTACCTTGATTATAGCAAGCTCAGATGCTCATAAGCCTAGTACTTATTATACAGCAGGAACTTCTTATTGTAACATTTGTTAATGTCTGTTATGTACTTCACAGATAAAGATTCTAGTTGTCTACTGATGTACTATGTTCTTCATCTGTAAATATGTTGTAAGTAATTGCTATGTTAAATTGTTAATCGCTATGTAATCTAATGTAACTACTGTCTGTTTATTTTACTGTGGAGCTTTTCTCCCTGGGCCTCCGCTGAAAATGGACCTACGTCCAGTCGGACACTCCCGGTCAACAAATTTAAATAAAAATAAAAATAATAAATAAAAAGTAGGATGTGTTCTTCTTCTGATATGAAGCCAAAGGTAGTATTGCGCTAAAGCAATAATATACAAGATATTAGTAATATAATTAAACAGAACTGGAAAATTCTCAGAAGTGATGAATGCCTAAGGATAGGTTAGATCCCATACCTAGGTTTATTTATAAATGGAATAGTAATCTTAAAGATCTGTTATGCCATGAGCCAATGGTGAGCAAGTAAGTTTCCAGAGTTAAACATTCCAGGATAGGAACTTTCCCTTGTAGACATTGCAAGGCATGCACTTTTGTGAATAGTTTGAGCTATTTTGTACATCCGACCTCGGGTCTATATTAGAACACCACACATTCAAACTGTTGAGTGTTCTAATATCAAACCCTACCAATTGAAAATACTAAACATCGAACATTCAGAACAGCAATTTTTTTCCTAGGGAAAAAAGTCGCTGTTCCAAAACACATACACACAACACAAGCACACCAAACAGCAATCCACACACATACACCTAAACTCTTACACCTAACCCTACACTAAACTATACACACATCACTAACTATCCACTTACTTTAACCCAAACCCTAACCCTAAGTTCCGTCACTATCGCACACCCACCTAACCCTTGCCCTAACCCTAACTCACCTAACCTGCCCTAACCTTCATGTCCACACAATCGCACACATACCTAACCCGCGCCCTAACCCTAACTCACCTAACCCGCCCTAACCCTCATGTCCACACAATCACACACATACCTAACCCACACTCAATCGCACACTTACCTGAACCCGACCATGTAACTTTCCACCAGACCGCTGAAAATACTGAAGCAACGGAAACGGACAACTAAATTCTTTCCCTAGGAAAAAAATGTTTTTTCTGTTTCTTCAATATTTTCAGCGTTCGCTGAGAATGGGTCGATATTAGAACACTGGACATTTTAAATGTTCGTTGTTCTATATAGACCCTCCGACCTCTAATAAGAGATATGTGTTTGATTTTTATGCTGATTGTCATACTGAGAATGTGATATATCTGGCACAGTGCAGATTATGTCCCAGTTTTTATGTGGGAAAAAATCATCTATCTTCCATTAGACTTGAGGATGAACATAATCCCTTGTACCAACATGTTACAAATTTTCCAGATCATACTTTCTCATTTATGGTGTTGCATATAATTCATATGGTGAAGAAAGGGGGTGATATTGTTAACAACACAGAATATATAGAATTAAAATGGATTATACAACTGGCTGTTGATACTTATCCAGGACTTAACAACTGTGTCCCTTTAAAACCAGCCTTGAACAGAAGGAGGGTTAAATGTAAGCAGTGAGTTGCTTTTAATTGTTTAAGTGATTTTTATCTGTATTTAAAATGTTTAAGAGAATGTGTATGTTGTCTGAGGAAGGGTTCTTACCCGAAAGTGCTAACGTTTTACAATTATAAGTTTTTACTTGGCCAGTTTGGACTCAGCTTATTTGTTTGCTGCTGTTTTTTATGTGTATATGTGTGTGTGTGTGTGTGTGTGTGTGTGTGTGTGTGTGTGTGTGTGTGTGTGTGTGTGTGTGTGTGTGTGTGTGTGTGTGTGTGTGTGTGTGTGTGTGTGTGTGTGTGTGTGTGTGTGTGTGTGTGTGTGTGTGTGTGTGTGTGTTTTTAATATTTGCAAGTCCCTGTTAGACCAAGGGGGCTACATATAATGTGTTTTGTATCACGGGGCTTGTGCATCCTTATAATTATTGCATTTATATGTGATGCACATTTGTGTTTTTCTTACACAATGTGCAATAGATCACTATTTCAAAATGTTGTAGAAAGCCTGGATCATGCAGTACTTTTCTGAGAGTAGCACGTGCAGTCCTGAATTCACAGCAAACAATTAGGCCATAACTGTATATAACAGTGATTGCTATAGTATCTTCCTTCCATAAAGCAGTAATGTTCTCTGATCCAAGCTTCTTTTTCACTTAAAAAACTTTGGCAACTTGACTTTATTACAGAACTTAGGATGAAGGCTTGCCAGCAACAGCAGCATCTCCTCTGTACAAATAGCCTGATTTATTTCTACAATAACAAAGTTGTTTGGTTAAACAGCTTTACCATACTGCACATTAAACTTCAAAAAAAAGGGGGGGATCCTTTTCTTAATGGAATACCTAGAAAAGTACTTAGTAAGACAAAAATGTATGTTTAGAGATTACCTTAACATGGAACAGAAAGAAAAATCACAAAAAAGCATTTATTTATTTATTTTGCATTTGTTTACTGGGAAAGTCCAACTGGACACAGGTCCTTTTTCAGCTGAGGTCTGGGTTGAAAAGTTCCGAAAAATGTACAGAAATGTAAAAAAGTACAATAAATGTAGAAAAAAAATGCAAAAATTGTAGAAGAAAAATATAAAAATTGCAGAAAGTACTAAGTACAAAAAAATACACTATAACTGATCTACATACATGACTGAGAAGTTACAGAAGAAGTCTACAAATCTGATGCACCTATATGATTGACAACTTTTATAGGAGCTATACAATATACAAATATTAGATATGATACATGTTAAAATTTTAAACTTTTCTGTTGGAAATGCGCATTTTATAGTTAAAAACAGATATATACAATGTCAAATAGAGGTAGATTTTCCATTTGCAAATCGGAAGAGAGTAGCAGGACATCGATAAGGTGCAGGTTAGAAAGATTATATATGTACCAGAAACTAGCCCGGGCAGGAGCAAGAGCAGAGCCAAGTTTCAGTAAAGTTTGACTTTAGATGTTTTCTGAATTGTACTATAGAGCACTTGGAGGTTATTGGGGCTGGAAGTTTGTTCCATACTTTGGGAATGAAGTTTGAGAAGAGTGAGTCCCCTGCAGAGTTGTTTGCTTTTGAGATTTTAAGAAGTAGTTTTTTTGCTGGAACAGTGAAGGTGATTGTTGGTGTGTGGTTGTATAAGATTCTGGAGAGCAGGTTTTTTTTCTGGTTGATACAGGATTTTATGGGCAAACATTAATTGATTAAAGAGTAGTAGTTGTGGTAGTTCTAGCCAGTTTAGTAGTTTTAGAGATGTACAATGATTTATCCTAGATGGGGAATGTGTGACAAACCTGGCAATTTTATTATAACAGGATTCTAATTTAGTTAGATCAGTTTTTCTGAGGTTGGTTAGAATGGGAGAGGCATATAGGAATGTTGCCATGAGATGTGTATGAGCAATGGTAGCTTTTGTGTTTATGGTCAGAAATTGTTTGTTTCTTTAGAGAGCACCTAATTTCTTGTGTACTTTCTTGATGGTTTGAGAGATGTGAATGTCAAATTTCAAACTGTTGTCAATTTCATCACCTAGAAGTTTTATGTGGGTTACTGGTATGATAGTGATTATATTTTTGGATGTGATATTGAATGACAGGCTTGGTGGGGGAGGGTTCTTGTAGGGTAGAAGAGAAGGAGTTTGGTTTTGTTGAAATTTAGAATGAGTTGGGTGTTACTGAGCCATGTTTTGGCAGCTAGAAAAGAATCTTGGGTTATGGTTTGGAGGTCTTGTAGGGAGAAGGCTGTACATATTAGTGTGGAGTCGTCTGTGTATTGTATAACTATAGAGTGAGGGGAAGAGGTGTGGAGTCTGTTTGTGAAGACAGAGAATAATAGAGGTCCAAGGATGGAGCCTTGGGGAACTCCTAATGTAACTGGAAGAAGGGGGAGGTTTAATTTTTTTCATTGAACAGCATGCTTGCGTCCTGACAGGTAGCTTTTAAACCAGGTAATAGAGGGAATACGAAGGTTTAGGGTGGAGAGAATGTTAATAAGTTTGTTGTGCTTTACCATATCAAAGGCTTTAGAAAGGTCTAGAAAGACTGCAGAGATAAAATTTCTATTTCTAGAGTAGTTTGCTATGTTAGTGAAGGACACTAAGGTTGTGGTAGTACTATTATAGGTGCGAAAACCATGTTGAGTGTTTGCCAGTAGTTTTTGTGTGTGTAGGTAATGCATCAATTGTGTATGAACTACTCTCTCTAGGATTTTAGACAGGGTGACAGAATGGCAATTGGATGATGGTTGGTCAGTTCGGTAGAATTACCCCCTTTGTGTAAAGGTAGAATATGGGATATTTTCCAGATGTCAGGTACTAGGCTTTCTGAGACTGATCTGTTTATTAGTATGGCTACTGGATAAGCTATAGCTTCTGCTGTGATTTGCAAGAAGTCTGCGGGGAGTTTGTCAGCTGCTAGTGTGTTTGGCTTTAGTTTTTTAAGTAGTTTTTTATGATGTTACTGGAGACTGGCTGTAATGTAAAGGAGTCGGTGCTATTTTGGGAAATGAATGAGTTGTTGGTGGTGGGGGTGATCTGGGAATTTGAGAAGGCTAGAATAGTTTTGGTGAAGTATTTATTGAATTGAGTTGCTATGTTATCACAGTTACTAGTTGTTGTTGGTGAGAGTGTAGTGGACTTACCTGGATTTAGAACGTTATTAATGGCAGCCCAGAAATGTTAAGGTTTATTTTGATGTTTTGTTTGAATATCATGGTAGTAATTTATTTTGTCAAGTTTAACTAATTTCTTTGTTTTGTCTCTCAATTGTAGGAATGACAGTTTTAAGGCCTTGAATTTGTTGTTATAAAACTCCTCCCAAGCTTTTAGTATGGATCTGCATTCCTTACTTGGCCAAGGTGCATAGTTGGCTTTTACTCTAATAGTTCTTGGGGGTGCATGGCAGTTTATTATATGTAGAAAAGTGGTGTTAAAAGACTTGACAGTCTCTTCCAGGGGTAGTCATCTAAGAGCTCCCCAGTTGAAGCTCTTTAGTGATGAGATAAAGTTGTTAGGGTCGAAGTTTTTTTTTTGTTTCTGATTTTGTGATACATGGTTGGCCTACTTTGGTGGGTATGGGTCCTTAAAAGAAAGGTTGGTTGATGGTCGCTGAGACCATCAGGCAGACAACCTGACTGAGAGCATAGGGTGGAGGTGTTAATCAGAATCCAGTCAAGGATGGACTGTCATTTGAAAGATTTGTCTGTCCTTGTAGTAGAAGTAATAGTTTGGGTGAATCCAAAAGGTTAATATGGGTTGCTGGATTTTGAGAGGAGCAGGTGAGCCAATCAATGTAAAAGTTCCCCAATAGGATTGTTTCTTGACTGAGGGCAATGGAGATCAAGTGAAGTAAATTTTCTAGTGTGGGAATGTTATTCCCAGGTGGGATGTAACCTATAATACTGATGTCCTTCTTGGGGTTAATTTATAGTTTAGTGAAGAGAAGTTCTGAATTGTCAAAGTTAGGGATAGTTAGCTTTATGGTTTCAATTGTTAGGTAATTTTTGAATAATATTGCTACTCCGCCACCCCTTTTGATTGATCTGTCTTTACGCATAATATTGTATCCAGGAGCTGGGATTTCATTGTCACTGTTGTTGGGTTTTAGTCAGGTCTCAGTTAATACTACCATGTCAGGAGAGTAGTGGGAGAGTATGGCATGGGGGTTTTGTACTTTTTTACCTATACTTCTAAAATTCATGTGAAGAAGGACTAGACTAGAATTGTTATTGTGGTTTACAAGAGTTGTACTACATGAGGGGGTGGTAGAACTTCAAAGTAGACTGCTGGAGCATAACAGAGTCAATCAGTTGAAGTATTTGAGAGAAGATCAGTGCTGTAGTTTACCTTGTTTAATTTGCTTACAGTATGGTATCAGTAGAGCAGTATTATTAGGATAGCAAAGAGGCAATGTAATGAGAGATTTTAACTGAGGGGACGTTAACACTGGTAAGCCCCAAGTAGGAGACAGAGCATAATAAAGAAGTATGAGGTTACAGAGAACAGATATGGCAGAGTTCAGGTGAAAAAAAAAATGGGTTATAGGCAAGATGTAGAGGAAGGGGGGAGGGCCCAGCAGTGTGCAATACCCAGAAGGTAGGCTTAGCTATAGTACAATTAGTATACAGGTCAAAAACCTACACTTAGTTTTTCGTTTAATTATTGTCTTCCAGCTGTGGGAAACATCACAGATAGGGTGCATTCCTGGCAGCACGTCTTAGAGGGTGGAAGGTTTTTAAGCATTTGAATGGTACTGCAAGCTAAGGAGGAGGAGAATAAGTTAGGTTAGCAGTTAGCAGAGGGGTGAATATAAGAGGGAAGAAAATGTCTGTAGGCAAAAACCAAAAATAGAGACAAATACAGTAAAACAGGTGTTAGAAAATAGGAACAAGCGGCAACAGTTCACAGTAGTTTGCTATTACAAATAACAGTAGGTCACATTTGCTACATTGTTACCAGCTTGTAGCAGTGACTAATGGTACCAGCTAGTCAAAAGATAAAACCCACACATCTATAACTGTGTAGAGACCCTTCAGTAACAGTAGAGACCAGGTTCTTGACTTCCAAAAATATAAGCATACGTGGATTAATACACAGAAAATAATAGGTGTCAGCTAGGACGCATTTGCACTAATTCATAATATTACATATTACAAACAGCTTTTACTAGCATTTGGCATTGCATTAATGATATTCTGACAAACTTAGGTAAAACAAGCAGAGCATGGTACCATTAGTCTACATAAAGAATTAATCACAGCACAGACTGATTCATTGTGCCTAAACCCATAATGTGACACTTCATAGCCAAAAACAATGCAGGACAAAATAAAACAGTAAAAAGGTTGTATTTACAATGTGTTTACCTACATGGCGAGCACACTACTGAGAGGCAATCTAATTCAATTTTATGTATGCCAAGTTTAAAAATGGTGCCAGAATACAGTGCAGTATTTGTAACCTCAGAGGAAGTACCTGACTGGGCAGGACTCAGAGCAGCCTGAGTTAACAGTGATGTCACCTAGAAATACAGGAAAAATGAGATAAGGGTAAATGTGATAGGGGAAGCAGGATTATGATGCACTGATCAGGCTGCCAGGAATGGACCTCAAAGTGGACTGTTAAAGCATAACAGAGTCAATCAGTTACAGCATAAGAAATGTATGTCAGTGCACTGAAAATAACTTCTATAAATAATAAAACAAATCAATTGCAGAGTCCACAACATGCCCTGCTTTGATTTCCTGCAGCTTCTTCCTCATACTAAAGGAAACATAAAGGTAAATGTAAGCTTGCTTGCAAAATAATAAACCATATGCACACCTTTACTTGGGGACACATTTTTTAAAGCGTCAGATTTCAAAACACTTTTCAGAAAATAAATTATATATTTAATGTTTACCGCTCCTGTCACACAAAGAAGATAAAAATAAAAATAAATATTTTTGCATTATATGCTTTCTGCCATCCTGGGAACTAAACAGAAAATCCATTGCTCTGCAACATAACATGCCTGTTCTCCATGCTTCTAAAAGTAATTTAGTAGTCTCCACTTAGAACCTAAATGCTAAGAGTTAATGTTTCCCAGAATTCTTCAGTCCCACTTATTTATATTTTCTGCCTTTTAAGTTCATTTCTGCAGGCTAACTCTAATCACTTATCTTCCACTAACTTTATCTTTTCTTCTTTTTCCCAGCATATTAGTGTTATGTTTGCTTTTTTCTTTTCAACTGAAGTACCTCCCTGATATTTTGCCAGCTTCACAAAAGCTGGTAGGCATGATATAATCATTACTTAAAGACTAATGACTCCACAGTGTGACCTTCAAACATAAAGCAGACAGAGAAAAAAAAGTCAGGCTACTGGCTTTATGGACAAACAGTAGTTATCAGTAGTAATGCAGTGGACTTAGACCTAAAATGTAATGCTTTCGTAAACAATGTCGTGAAAGCCATATAGCTGTAACACCTGATGTTCATAAGGTTCATTAGCATATATCCCATGTGCCTCTGTTACAGGAGGTTTTGGAGGTCACTCATTGGAAATTCTAGCTTGGCTGGAGTTTTCATTTATTTTTTTCTGATTGTTTTTTTAGTGTAACCTTCTAACTCTTTGTTTTAATTTGTTATTTGGGATATTTTGCAGTCACCCTAATGATAATGGACATTAGCTGGGTATAACAACCCTGTGTTTCTTACGCTTAGTCAGACAATCTGCTTATGCTATGCTAGTAAGGTCATAACAAGGCAGAAATATGCATATCCATAACTAGTGGGGTTTGGTTTTATTGGCCTGATATTGTTCATAAAACAACTTCAAATGTAAAAGTCATAGGCAATCGGAATCACCATATAGTTGTAACACCTGATGTTCATAAGGGTCATTCGCATACATCCCATGTGCCTCTCTTACAGGGAGGTTTTGGAGGTCACTCATTGGAAATTCTAGCTTGGCTGGAGTTTTCATTTAATTTTTTCCAATCAGGAAACCTAGCTATGGTTTAAATTCATAAAGCTTTGAATTAAAGTATTATAATGCAAACAATAAACAAACTTAGTTACAGCCTAAATTCATAATACTTTAAATCAATAAAATCACAGAGCAGCAAACATATAAAAATGATTAGTGTCACTTCTGACTCATATATATAGATCAAGGTACACATTATCCTTTCATACTTTACAAAGTGTGCAAGATGTGAGGTCTAGGTGAGGATTAAATCCTCCCCACAAATAAAATGACTGATGCACATCTTTCCCTATCCTTAGTTTCCTGGAAAGACAGTCCTGTCAATATTACTATGTACTGGCTCTCATTTCTGTAGCTAATTGGCCAGATCTGGTCTTGATAAAATTTATATAAGAACTCTCCATTACAGTAAACCAATCTCCTCTCAAGTTCAACCACATCGTCATTTTTATTTTCTTAAAGATTTTGCCCAATATCTGAAGCAAATCACCATCTAGTGATGAATCTCACTGTATTGAAACGAAGGAATACATTGAAAATGTATTCCATTTTAATCATGTTATCTACAGTCACCATCAGCCTTGTTTTCAACCATCTCTTCAACAGTATATCTTGTTCTCCCATGTTTGTTAGCCAACATTCATTCCTCATATGTGACAGGTCCACTTCCACTAATGTTTTATACAAAATCCTATCCATCTGTGACCAGAGCCCTCTCAGCTTTGATTACCCATAAAAGATATGGAAGACATCAACCCACTTTAAGCATAGCCTCAAATGTTTTCAGAACCCAGAGGTTGTAATGACACTATCCAAATGGAGTAATAAAGGATTATGAAGTAATCTATAATTAGGAATTCCTACCATCATAAATTTGATGACAAGTGATGCATTTGTCACCAAATCCCAGACCATTCTAAATTCTTATTAATGAAGACTGCTTCCACTGTCCACCTTTGGATATAAGGAGGTGGATCATGCAAACTATATTCCTTGTTGTTTTTGCCAACCTTGGTTAAGATACATCTGGTTACTGAATTTCCTGCCATCTCCAATCTTTCTTGTGTAATTGTTTGTGGGACCTTCTGTACTAAAGATTACATTTTCTCCAAACTAATGTAGGTACCTACCTGAGAATATGTCCATCCATCTCTCTAGGACATGAAACACTTTCTGTAACTCAGAAAAAAATCACTAATCTTACCTTTTTCTATCCACTTCCCACCCACTCAGTGAATCAACTTGCCATACTAGACAGGCAAAATCTTCCATGTAGAAATGTTTCTTTTCTGACTGTCTCTTGTAATCTACACAAACTCTGTAACAAATATTCTAGCCCCTGTTATGATAATGTCCTCAATGTAATATATTTGGGAAAAGATAAAATAAAGTATCCCAAGACCAGTTTCTTTATATCTGGTAAGTTATTATGGATGTCGCTATCATTTTCTGCCATCGTGAAGACATACACCATTTTTCAATGTCTGACCAATCTAGTAATAAAGTTTAAAGTCCAGAAGTCCCAATTCCCTTTGTATGCCTTACACTACATTTACAAACAAGACAACATGGATTGATTTTCTTTCCTTCTAATTTTGCTTTAGTCTTCTTGTGAAGCAGATCCGTTATAGGACCTACTCTGTTTCTCCTTTTTTATTCTCAACCATTTTTGGCCAACTGCGATTCCCATCTACATCCCAAGTTTAATGAGGCTACATCACTGATCCTTAGCAGTTTGCAGTTATGACTGTGAGAAAATACACTCAGAGAAAAGCACTCCTGACATCATTGTTATATAGTGGGCGACTGATTTTTCCAAAATGGAATACAAAGGAAAGACTTCTTGTATGATGAAATCCATGGAAAAAGTACTGTAAGATGTTCTAAGACACAGTGATTGACATGCACCATGTAGTAAATCAGTTTAACAGGCAGAGAGGCCATCTCTCTGAGATGACACTCATAGGAAGAAATGTTCTTGGTTGCTCAACTGTCTGTTAATGTTCCCTAGAAATGCCAGTCCCATATTAGTTCTTGTTTTGCGATTTGCTAGTTCACTTTGCCCAGTAAACAAATAAGTAAACAAAGAAACACACTAATATGAATCCTATTAATGGAGAGAAGTACTTTTAAATAATGTATTCAAGAGGCAGACAGTATATTTAAATCAAAATGGTGACCATTCATTTTTGTAAGATACACTGAACCCATATTTTTTCCTAATATCAGGACACACTGATAATAAACCAATCTATCTGGACATGATGTTAGTTATCCAAGACAGAAAACATAAGCATAAATGGCATTGTATCAACAAGGGATGTGACTGATCAGATCTACTTTCCACATGTTTTGGTCCAAATGTTGCTTTTTTGTGATTACAGTTTATAATATTACAACATACAGAATAATGTAAACTGAGTAGCCAACAGCACTGTACAGGCCTTAGGAAGTTGTGACCAGAACACCAGACCCAGACGGCAAAACACAAGAGGTATATAAATCTGAGCAAAACTTTATGCAGTTTCCTATTGTTAAGTTAATACACAATCTCTTTTTATACCACATAGGTTTACTTGTATTAAATATGTGTTTGTTCCAGTAATGATTAATGATGAAAGCATATGTTCATTTAACCTTCCATTCCATAGCTTTAATATAGATCTACTTCAGATGTTCGACATTCCAAAACGACGACTTTCATATGGCTGAAACCATATGATCGACATTTTGAAATGTCGAACATCTCCTACATAACGTAAAACACACAAAAACACTTGACTAACTGCGTTTAGCAGGGGGTAAGCCCCCCTGCACACCTCCTGCTATGTAAATATTCCTACTCCAAGATCGCACTCCAGTGCAGAAAAGGGAAATCTCCTGGTTCCACGTCGTATAGGGATCTCTGTTATACATGTTCGACATTTCAAATTGTCGATCATATGGTCTCAGCCATATGAATGTCGGCGTTTTGAAAACATCTCACGTAGATCCATATATATATATATATATATATATATATATATAAATGGTTTTAAGTTATCTGCATAGTGTCATGACCCAAGCAGTCATGATGGACCAACATTCTATATTAAAGTGATTTAAGATAATTAAATAAATAAATAACAGAAAAATATGTTGAAATGAAGGAATACATTGAAAATGGAAAATGTATCTGTATTTGAAATGTCTTTTTTTCATTTCCCAGATTAGTTTATTTTTTCAAGTCTACTAAACCTTGCAGTAAGCAATCCACAATTACAGAATTAAATGCCATCCATCTACAGTTATAAAGATAAACACCATGCCTCTCTCTCTGTCTCTCTTTATGAATCTAGCTATCGATATAAAAAAGATAATTTTCCCAGTCAACAATATGCCTCCAGGCTTCTAAAACTAAAGTTCACTATGCAGACCACACATTCTCAGTTCTTGCAAAAATCCTCTGGGGAATCAATGCCACTCTACTTAAAAGATCATCCCAGCTTCTTCAAATTTAGGTCACAATTCAAACCTTCTCTCTGGAAAGATATAGTTACAATTAAGTGGGCCACATCAGTTAACAGTAACACCCTACCTAACATCTTCTCAACTCCGCCCTCAGCCATATCCTTTTCTTCGTCTTTAAACATGCAGTTGTACACATGGTATATAACTTTCTAGTTCTCAATAAAAAACATTTTCTTATTTTTTTTCTTTATGGCAATATTATGTGTCTCTGTAATATATTATTTGTCATCTTAAGATTTTCTTTAAATAGTTTACAATTTTCTTAACTATTCTCTTTCAGTATGCTTGGGATTCTATTTATAGGTACATAGATGAATTCTAGGCTAACTGCCCTGAAGGACCATTTTAAGCCTAGCCATTAACCCAAGGTCAGAATCAAACCTTCTACCTTCTTTGAGGTGAAGACCTTAACATGAATTCCCCTGATATTTGCTTGAAATTGGTCATTTGTGATCAGTGCACTATCCCGGTAAACAAATATAAATAAATTTAGTGAATGACACTATCTCTGAGCAGTCAAGAATACATATAAATACATGAATAAACAAACAGCTTGTTCACTAAATTCAGTGACTAACACTGCTTCTGACCAGTCAAGATGAAATAATCGGTCCAAGTACCACTTTAATTTACGTCACACTGGTAAAACAGAACACTGCAATGCATTCTGGAATTAAACTGAATGGCGCACATAAAGTTAAAGGAAATTGGTAAATCTTGTCATGAAGCTGTATCATTTTACATTGTAGTTTTGGTGCTAACATACTGTGCAGTACGTTTATATTACAAATTGTATTAAAATCAGTACATAACACACACACACACACACACACACACACACACACACACACACACACACATACACACACACACACACACTGTGAAGTCAGTGCCATAACATACCATACTGTAAGTTTATATTATAAAATCAGTATTTACACACTCTCACACACACACACACACACACACACACACACACACACACACACACACACACACACACACACACAAACACACATTGTGTAGTCATTGCCATAACATACTGTATAGTAAGTTTATCTTACAGATTGTATTAAAATCAGTATTTAACACACACACACACACACACACACACACACACACACACACACACACACACACACACACACACACACACACACTGTGGAGTCAGTGCCATAACATACTGTACAGTAAGTTTATATCATAAATTGTATTAAAATCAGTATTTAACACACACACACACTCACACACACACACACACACACACACACACACACTCACACATTGTGTAGTCATTGCCATAACATACTGTATAGTAAGTTTATCTTACATATTGTAGTAAAATTAGTATTTAACAAACACACACACACACACACACACACACACACACACACACACACACACACACACACACACAGTGTAGTCAGTGCTATAACATACTGTATACTAAGTTTATATCATAAATTGTATTAAAATCA